>NW_026712862.1:0-72705 GCF_030625045.1 Achroia grisella | reverse complement strand
TTAATTTTTAAACAATAATTATTATATATTAGTTATAAAGTTGATTTTCTAAATATTGTTTTAACCTTTTTTTTCAGTAGTTTACAATTGTAGGCATTGTATTAATAAGACATTTACCATGACTGATATTTCAAGGCTGTAACAAAGATCTTAGGATATTTGTAACAGTATCTAAATAACAGGAGCTCTTAAATAATATCATAAAAACAATAAAAACTATAGCACACAGATTATAACTAAATAAACAAACTGAACCAATACAATTTTGTAATATGACAAAAGAGCTTATTCCTTTTGAAAGGCCGACATCACATTTGTAGTTTCCCTGGTGTTGCGGGGTGCTCATGAGTTTGTCTGCTGTAAAAAATAGAGCATAAGAGTATGTTTTTTTAGTTATGATAATGGAATGATACACCCGCCTGTGCTAATGCGGTGGCGGATGATAATATGAGCATGAAGTCAGGTCAGTTATTCCATCGTGGCAAATTTGTGGAATTTATTTATTTATTTATTTATCACAATGGTTTCCAGGGGGACTGTGTAGAGGTCAACTTGACATGGTAAATTGCTAGCAATGGGGACACTAGACACCATATTACTAACAATTTCCTTCCCCCCAAAAGAGTATGTTAAAGGAGTTTATTACAAAAGGCCATCTTACATAATTTTATTTGAGGCTTGTAGATTGTACAGTGTAGTAGATTGCTAGCGAATGGGGCCATTGATCTCCATTATGATGTAACTAAATAACTAAGTAACTAAATAACAAGTAAATAACTGTCCCAAACAAAGCAGTGCTTGTAGCTATTATACTTAATTTTGTGAATTCATCTATACATATACTAAAAATGAAAAGACTGATCGCTCACTGTGAATGAAACATAAACGAAAAAAACTATTATTGGGGACTTTTATCAAAGTAATACAAATCAAAACAATGCTAAAAGAACAGACAAATGAGAAAAAAAAATATATAAATAAAATAAACAAAAAAAAAAAATTCGCGGAGCAATGTATATTATTCGAGGAAAAAAAAAAAAATAATAGAAAGACACGTTTAAAAAAAAAGGGCATGGACCTTCAGTCTATGGAAATAAGGGCGTAACTATAATAAAAAAAATCATACAATAATTAAATTTTTATTTGCGTTCCTTTGTGCGCGCTAATCTCAAAACGGCTTAACCGATTTATATCCGGTTTTCCCTAATGTATTGTGGAAAGCTTAATTAAAATTGTTACTGTTTATATTATTCCAATTCAATATATCCAATACAAACAAGCATATTCAGATAATATAAATATCTTCCCATAACACAAGCTCTGCTTATCTTGGGACTAGATGGCGCTGTGTGTATTGTACAGTTATATTACTGTTATTATTAACCACCTGATTCAACTGCTACCATATTTTTTTTTGTTCCTGGTATATCCGCGAGCAGTATATTTACTATAATCAGATTGATCGGGAGATAGCAATGAGGGTCTGCAGTCCATTGAGTGCGAGTCTTTCATGACGCCCTCTGGCATAAATTCAGTAATTAAGAGCTGAACAACAAATAAAAAAGCAACAGGCTTATCCGAATCTAGTTGATGCCTTCTTTTCAGGCGTTTTCAGTGTTTGTTAGTGAGTATCCTCTAAGCTAGTTCATTGGAGTGGACACTCAGCCGAGCCTTGTATTTTGAGCATGTGCTAGCAGCTCCTCTCATACTGTTGGTAAATTCGAAAAGTGATTGATTTTCACCATACATATAAAAAATTAAAAAATGTTGAAAAAAAAATTGAAAAAAAGCACTTTTACTATTTAGAAACACTCTGTATAATTTTGTAGTCCTGTTTTCAATAGACATTATAAAACGGACACTTAAAAAAAGCCAATCACGAGATGGAACCAATGCAATATGCACGTAAGCTATTAACTCGGTCCAAGTAATAGAACGTCCCCCTACCCCCCATCCCGCCTACGATCTCGCCCACCCTTTTATTAGCTCTGCAAAATGAAGCGCTCTTGTTCCTTTTTAAAAGTGGCCATTATTCGAAATAAGATTGTTTATGGGTAGCCAGAGAGGAAGTTTTGTTGTATTTTCTTTTAAAAATTAGAAAGAAGTCATCTAAAATATTAGTTCGACTAGCTGTTTCGCGCGACTTCGTTAGCGAGGAACTAAAATGTTTTTTCGGACTACTCTAATGTTGGCCGCAGCTGACCTTTACAGCTCCACCGGACGATAGAGGCCGAGTGCAGATAGCACTCCAAACACGCGGAAGGACTTATGAAGCGGCTGAAGGCCAACTCTCGTCTGATGGATACGACTTTCATCTGAGGGCACCGCTAGGGGTTCGAACCCCGACTCAGGCCGTCGTAATTTTAATCCCCTTTTGAATTGGACGGGGGATCGGTCGGAGGGGGAAATGAAAAGTATAGAATTTCTAGTTGCTGACGATAGGGTTTTAATTCTAAGTAATTTCTTATAAAGCTATCTACGATAATAGATCTTTTAGTTCCTGTTTCCAAACTGAACTTTTGTGGTCTCACAAGTGATAATAGTATCGGAATTAAAAATTTATATTATAACGCGGTTGTGTTATCACCTCACCACTGTAGCGTTATGTATGATGTGATGAGGTGTCGCTACATAATATATTGTTTATTGTCGTATTTATGTAGTGAGTATATAGGTGAAACAATTGTACCATTAATTATATATTAGTAAGTTTATTTGGTAGTGTGCTACATGGCTTATTTGTAACGCGTACATTCGACGCGGAGTCGTAACGTGGACTGACTTTACACTTAACTTAAATGTATGTTATCTGGAGAGGTAAACTAATGGAAGTGTGCCGAGTCTGGACAAAATTATTACAGGTGTAGGTACAATATCAGTCGTCTAATACCCATAACATAAGCTGCTTATCTTGGAACTATATGGCGTTGTATAAATTGTCCAGGGTTATTTTTTTCATGATACATGGCTTATTAGTAATGTGTACATTCGACGCGGAGTCGTAACGTGGAATGACTTTACACTTAACTTAAATGTATTTTATCTGGAGAGGTAAACTAATGGAAGTGTGTCGAGTGTGGACAGAATTATTACAAGTGTAGGCACAATATCAGTTATCTAATACCCATAACACAAGCTTCTTATCTTAGGACTATATGGCGTTGTGTAAATTGTCCAATGTTATTATGTTCATGATATTAACCACTTGATTCGACTGTACCCAATCATCCGGGATCGTTTTACCTCCGCCTTGCGTCGTAAAGTATATTATTTTTGAGACTCGACGCTGCTCCAAATTTTACTGTTTGAACGTGAGTCGTGAATTACAGTGATTTCAGTATTTTTAGTTGTTATTAGAAGATCTATCGTCATATATATAAGAACCTTGCATCACGATGTTTCTCCCAGATTAATTCCTTCCTAATTAGCATTAAACAATTGTAGCTGTGTCCGCGGTTGCAGCGAGCACAGCTACAATTGTATAATGCTGATTAATAATACACACAATATTATAATATATGTATTATAGAAAGACGGTTTGTATGAAGAAATAACTATGACTTATTACTTAGAGGATACTAAATGACTGTATAATAATAATATAATATCTTCTCTTCTTCAATGTCGATTTCTCAAGGCTGAGAATCGTGACCACCAGGAATGCTTCATCCAACCAAATCTCTCCAGGCATTTCTATCCTACTCAACTATAATATATCTATATATATATATTTAAAAATATATATAAAATACATAGATTTTTATCAGTTGTCTAGCACCCACAACACAAGTTCTCCTTAGCATGGGACTAGATGGCGCTGTGCTAATTGTCCTGAGATATCATTATTATTTAGACTAATTCATACAAAAGATAAATCTAATTATACGACACATGCGCCGTAACTGCTACGCTGCTAAACTTCCCAACTGAAGTTTCAGCCTTCAGTACCGATAGAACAGACGGGGGTGGTGCGCGCCCCTCGCTCCCAAGTTTTACGCAATGTATACGAGAGGTGCGATATAACAAAATACATATTATACCAATAGAATAACATATTAAAATTTGTAAATTTTGTTTGCTTTGGATTTTAAAAAATACTGCAAATGATTTAATGTATATTCTTTCTTTCTGCATCACACTTACTTCATATTTATCATCATATTTCGCTCAATCCATATAATATCTTTTTAAATTATAGCCTATATGTTATTCTGATATATAAGTTATATTACTGTATAGTTTCATAAAGATCCCTTCGGTAGTTTTTGCGTGAAAGAGTAACAAACATGCATCCATATTCATAAACTTTCGCGTTTATAATATTATATAATAAATTTTCAAAAACCAAAAATAAAAGATGGTATTTTTAAGAGGGCGTATAGTGTCTCTTATTTTATATGTATTTTTTGATAAAATATTTCAAATAAAGTTAAAAGAGATGTTTTATGTACCTTAAAAATATATTATTAAATTACTTGTTTAGTTGATTCATTGATTTCATGGTATACTTTTATTTATATTTAGGAATACCAACAAACAAAAATACGGAAGGGAAAGTGTTTTATACGAATAAATATTGTTTTATTTGTAATAATCCTGATCATCATCACCCACTGTTGGACTTGGGCCTTTCCCATGACACGCCACGTGACGTGCACGATCTTCAGTCCGATCTTGATTTGTATATTTGTGATTAATTTATATTAATTTTTAAAGGTTTTGCTTACATATAGTTTTTTCTTCTTATTCTTCTCCAAATGAATGTATGCATAGACATTACAGTTAATAAAGCAACTGTTTGTATGACCACTTCATAAAGTAAACACAAAATATTTTGAGATTTTTATATTTCCCATAGTATTAAAGTTTTAAATATTCGCATAGTTTAAAAAAAAAATTTGTTGTCTTTGTTACAGTTGCAACGTTGGTGCTAACTCTCGCCTATTTACACTATGCTCTAAGTTTCGGTAAGTTAACTCAATTTTTTCTCTTTACATTGACAGTAGATACAGTTGTTAAAAAACCTTATATTTAATATGATATTACTAAATAACAAGAGATTCATTTGACGGCCTCGGTGGGCTAGCGGCTTAGGTCACCGACATTATTTTAGTTGGTCACGGGTTCGAAGAAAATAAGTTACGTTGACTTTCCTTTCATTTTTTGACAACAACTGAATCAGTACCATTGGACGGCATTGGAAAAGATATTACAATAAATTGACTTAAAAAAAAACATGTAGAACATTATTGTCACGTATGACAAATGAAACACTTGGACTTGAATTAATAACTTGGACTGTTATGTTTTTTTTTTATTTGAGTAATATATTTATTTTAAATTTGACTTCTTTTGTACGTAATATATCTGTCACCAAACTTTTCGTAAATGGCTAGAGAAATTTTGTTTCGGTGGTTTGAAAATACAATAGAACCCGATAGATGATCCTACTTTTGTCGTCATGTCTGGAAGAGTCCGTGTTTTTAATGTTATTTTTCAACATTTACTCTCTTTCCTTATTTAAGATTAATTACAAACGCAATAATAACATAATTCAGCCAAATAAGTGGCAAGCATGTGATTTTTATTTATACAGATATATTTGATTTATTTTAATAGGTTTATTACTTAATAACAAAAAAGTAGTAAATACAGACAAGAAACATCTCGTTTATGAGTGCAAATTGTACCTAATATTTCAAATTAAATTTTGCTAAAATGGTAGATGGATACTAGATCGGTTATTTCAACACGCACAGACAAAGCCGCGGTGTAGAACAAGTATAAAATATTTATCTCGTCCGTCTGATCTGCAGATACTCCCATTTATGCTGTGCCGGTTTGCCATTTATAAATTTCTATTACTTGGGAGGCGGTACTCGATGTTTAACGAGATGATCGCTCAAATGGCGCGTTTCGGTTCTCGACTGATTGCATCGGCTACAGACTGATTCTAAGACTGCTTCAGTAATTCGCTTTGATAACCGATTTATTGAATCATTTTTATAATCGCTATTTGCTTCTTTAGCGTCGAATTTTTAAACAAATTAGTTTACTGAATTTTGCGAAAGTTTGTGTTCAGTAAGCTTCATGTAATTCGATAATGTGTAATCAGCTGGATTTTGAATGATATAAATGATGGCCTCAGTAGTCTAGCGGTATAGGACATCGCTTTTCATCCGGTGGTCGCGAATTCGATTACTCGTACGGTACAAACATTTGCATTCATTAGTATGATGGTTTTATAGGTCTGGGTGTTTTCTATGTATATTATAAATATATTTACTAAAAAAAATATATAGTATTTATAACAGTTGCCTAGTACTCAGAACGCAAGCTGTTAATTGTCCAGGGTTATAATTACCCTACATCCTCCTTCAATCCAATTATTACTTCTGTGGCAAATATCATGATTTATTAAGAAGTTATGACGATGAAGCGTATGGCCTCCCAGCTAGAAACAGGTCAAGGTTATCAATTTTATACATGCCGTCAGCTGACGTATAATACATTACGTTACAACCAGCTGACTATTTTTTATCTTCAATGTAGGTTCAACTAATTCAATTTGAACTGGGAAGATATGATTGTTTTTTTTACATATTTACTAAGGCGCTTTTTTCTGAACCCAACCCTCTTGGAACTGCAGCTGACTTTCCAATAAGCTTTGTAATACAACAATCGTAACCATCTTAGGAGTTTTCGACCAGGAGGGAATATTTGACGAAAAATTTGGTGACCAGTAATGAATAAACTTTTTTGCACTTTGTATATCTAAATATATAAAACTCAAAGGTGACGGTGACGTGACATAGTGATCTATCAAAGCACAGCCCAAACCATTGGACGGATCGGGCTGAAATTTGGCATGCAGGTAGATGTTGTGACATAGGCATCCGCTAAGATAGGATTTTCATTAATTCTACCCCCAAGGTTATAAAATAGGGGATGAAAGTTTGTATGAAACTTTGTCAATTTTCAACCGATCGGCCTGATACTTTGCATGCGTAAACTACTATGACGCAGGCATTCCCTAAGAAAGGATTTTGATAAATTCCACCCTTAAAGGGATAAATTAACGCGAGCGAAGCCGCGGGCAAAAGCTAGTCATTTATATAACCGAAGTTTAGCAATAGATTTATAGTCTTTGTGTGACGTTACTGCTGCCCCGTAATACTTCATACCTATACTTTAATTGCCACATTTCAGTTTTTAAACTGGAAGACAGCCTGCAAAAAGCTGTTACCATGGCGCCAGAATTATTTGGTACAGAGATACTCGCTAGTGGCTTTGACGGTTACTATCTCCTTGCTCTAGTTGTTTTAATAATATATTATTATTATAGGTCGTTCTAAATTTGTACTAGAGTAATTTGGGTACCATTAATTATTTTGTGTACCAAAATAAGGTTACGAGAACGTTATTTAATTTTTGATTCAACACCGATTCTGTCAAGGTGTAAAGCAATTCGTTCAACTCAAAACACAGTTATACCGAGGTAAATTTGTAAAAAGTCGTCTGCGTGGGTACGTCAATTTCACCTATTCTCAGCCGCCTAGCATCCTGTAAGATATGGTTTTGTTTAATGATCAGATATGGCTAACAACTGCCTTATCTGACCATTAACATCACCGGTTTTTCGAGAGTAGCGGGGCACGAAATGGCGGCCTATGAACAATGACTCGGATAAATATGTCATTATATGCTCGCGAACGTAACGAGTGTTGCACATGAGTCTTTTACAGGACCGTACCGTGTAATTTCAGCGCCTTATCTAATTAGCTACAAATAATTTTTCTACTCCTTGTCCTCTTTTGTTGGTTTCACCCCCTTCTGGGGCAGCAGACAAAACATTTACGGCTTCGGTGCCGGGCAGCACTTCCTCTTCTGCGACGTCTCCTTTTATTAGGCGCGTACCACTTACAGTCCTCTCGTAGTCACTTCGCCTCCGTTGCCAAGAAATAACAAAACATTATTAGTTGGATCTGGTAATCAAAATAAATGTAAGCACATTTATTTTAATTTCAGTCAATGAAGGCGGAAATTTTGAAGAGGTATAAGTACTCGAATCTTCGTCTTTGTCGCTTGCAAACATATCTACAGAAAGATGCAATTCCTACAATAAATTACTTTGTGTTTAATTTTTTAAAGTTTAATGTTTGCTTTTAAAGCTGAGTTATCAGGTTAAGTTGATCTCAATAAAGACTATTAAGAATACTCGAACTTGGACTTTAGGCGCATGGAGACCAGAAGCCTAAATGTTTTTGACGGATACTTCAGCACTGATCATCAGGTTACTGGTGACCCGAGAGTTGGTAACTACTTTGCCCAGAAGGTAAGCATGTACGAGGGAACGCAGCTAGTATCTTGGGTAACACTGCCTCGATGTGCCGAGTTGAATGACAACGATATTTTTTTTGTAAATGAAATGTAATTTTTTGTAAAATATAAAGTAGAAATAGTGTTTATGACATCTTCTTCATTCTCGCTTCTTCTCGTTACGCGGGGTCGACTTTCCTAATCTTGAGGCACTATGCATTTCGCTGGTAATCGTCATTTAGCAGGCTCAACTCCTTCATGTCTCTATGGACTTTAGTCAGCCAGATGGTTAGTGGCCTCTGCCTCGTCTTCTTTTTTTGTACCCATGAAAAAGCACTTCACTACATGGTTTTTGGGGTTACGCAAAAAAAAAAGGTTTCTGTTATAATATGATCATATCCTTACTAATATTATAAATGCGTAAGTAACTCTCCTTGTCTGTCTGTCTGTCTTTTCACGCTGAAACCACTGAACCTATTTAAATGAAATTTGGTACACAGATATTCTAGACCCTGATAAAGGACATAGCTACTTTTTAATGCGAAAAAGTTTGTAAGGGGTTGAAAGAGCAGATGAAAAGTCTGCTCAGGAAGTATTGTCATTTTACGCGGATGCAGTCGCGGGCGCAACTAGAACATTAAAAGATATTTAAAAAAATGGTTTCGGATTACGTGTGTTGTTAGTGATAGAAATAATTATTTTTAGTGCTGTATCTATAGAAATAAATAGAAATAAGCCTATTGTATTAATAGTCATTGTTAATATTAAATACAATACAACAAATGAACCCTTCCCTTATTGTGTTATTATATTGATCGTTCCACTCCATAATATATTAATGCTGTATGTGAACAACTGAACATATTATAACTTGTACTAACTCAGACTTCTTGTACAGTCGGCATCATAAACATAATGTAAACATAATTTTCTTTTTTGAAAACTAAATTAACTAACTGTAACATATAGGTAAATGGTAAATATTCTAAAGTTGCTTGTGTTTTCTTTAAACAAATAATAACAAAAATAAAAGAACTTTATATTACTCTATATATATTTATTTCTAGTATAGTTGTTCTCTATATATGTATGTTGTAGAAATGTGTAATTAAACTATTTATAACTGGAAAAATGTTTTAATGGTAAGATGGTAGAGAGTAAAATGACATATTATATATTTTTTTTTTTTATTAAACAATACAAAAAATTAAACTTTAAATATATTAATATCAAAAGATTTTCTCAACATTATTATATAGTATATTAATAAATTTATCGCAGTTCTTGATATTACACACAACACTTTCTGATTATATCTTAAGATTTAGCTATAGAATGCCATACGGCATTAAGGCTAATTAAGGCTCTTTTGGAATAAAATAAATGTATTTGGGTTTAACCAATGTAATTTGTAGTAATTGCTCTGATTTGATCACACATTAAGTTTTACTACATGTAGCCTACAAACTCATCCGTCTATATGTCTGACTACTCACCCATTTCATCCAGCTGCAAAGTAGCCTCTTTGTAGGCTGTGTTTTGGTATCCGACTCACGACTTCAGCACATAGCTCTAATGGCTGTACAAAGAGGCTACTTTGTTGCTGGATGAAATGGGTGAGACAGATGTATAGACGGACGACACTAGTCTTCTGTAGTGACAAACTCACCTATTTTATTTGTGTTAATCTAGGTTATATAGTCTATTCCTAACACGACCTCGCGGCTCCGGCAATGGATCTGATAGCTACACTGTGTGGTTTTTAGTGGGTAAGGATCCCACGCACCTCGTCACACCTCTGATAGGGAGATGGTCTTTTGAAGATTTTTTTCAAACTTTAATAAGGGTGTCTTTGGGCTAGTACAACAAAGATCTGCAGATTTTGCCAAACTGAAGCGGAAATGCCACTACACATCCTATGTCGTTGTAGCCCACTCATGTATAAACTAAATATCTCCTTTGGAAAGTTCACACTCTTTCCTGCGGAGATAAAAGCCACCGCTCCTAAGAATATCCTTCAATTCTTGTCCCTGACGGGTCTAGGTTGCGAACTTTGAAAAGGGCGAGTACAATAGATCTGTGTAGGTCGCAGTGCTACAGGTCCATGCACCTAATAATAGGCCAAACAACCCAATAAAAAGGGATAAGGGATATAAGGGAGTAAAATTACTTGGCAGGAAGGCACAAAACTTTACTTCTCTGGTATAGCAAGAAATAATGAGTACTATGGGCGTCTCTGATGCATGACATCAATTATCATAGTCATGTATATAGGCGCAGTTTTGCCATTTACCGTTAGATAGGTCGTCAGCTTGTTTGGTAGTTATATTAAAAAGAAATTATAAGTTTTTGTATAGTATCAATTTCAATTATAGTTTCTTGCCCATTCTTCTCTTTTAAATCATCATTGTGGTTAGGCTCGGACGGTGGAATTCTGTTTTTAAAATTAATTTATTTGAATAAGTATATTTGTATTTTATACCAAGACTAGCTTTTGCCCGCGGCTTCGCTCGCGTTAATTTAGAGGTGGAATTTATCAAAATCCTTTCTTAGCGGATGCCTACGTCTTAACATCTACCTGCATACCAAATTTCAGCCCGATCCTTCCAGTGGTTTGGGCTGTGCGATGATAGATCACTATGTCAGTCAGTCACCTTTGAGTTATTTATATTTAGATATAGAGACAAGAAATAATATAAAAAGTGGAACATATAAAAATACAAATATAATGATTAACTTTTTTTATATGGGTTCAATATGTTGGTATTCGTTATACAAATTATACACACATAAGTATATAAGACGTTAAGCCAATGATGAACAACAGACAGTATTATCTATATTTAAGGGCGCGGGTTCGATTCCTGGCACGGTACAAACATTTGCATTCATAAGTATGATAGTTTGTTTCGCTCAAAGTATAGTCTATGTATAGTATGTATGTATTTAAAAAAATATTTATGTATTTATATCAGGTGCGTAGTACACAATCTCTGCTTGGGATTAGATGGTTCTGATATATGTATTACTTTTTATCTTAAAGTAAACAGTATGTGAGAATAACAAAATCTTTGTATGGATTCACAGTATATATTAAAGCCTTTTGTGTAAAAAAAAAACCTGATAGAAACTTTTAAGCTCTTCGATATATCGAGTATGTATTATGTGGGTGTGTGTGCGTCGACTTACACAACTTAACTGAAACTTACACGACGTTTGTTTAAGTAGGTGGTGTTTAAAAGTAAGTTGATGTAGAGTGCTGTAGGGGCTTACCGTGGGAACAACTTGCGCACCGCTCGCTTCTAGCGATTCTGTAGTTTCTGTTTGTTTTTAAACTTCCATTTATGTAGCATGTATAGTATACATATATACCTGTATAATTTTTATTTCATACCCCCGGTGGTCTAGCGGTTTAGCATCTTACTTCCGATAGTCGTGGGTTCTGTTCATCGCACGTTATAAACATTTGTATTCATGAGTATGATTTTGTAATATGAGTGTTTGCTATATATTATGTAGTATGGGTGTTTGCTATATATATTACGTATGTATTTAAAAAAAAATCTATGGGTATAGATATATCAGTTATGTAGTAACCATAAAATAAGTTCTGCTTAGCTTGGGATTAGATGACGATGTGTTTTGTTGTTTTGCAATTGTGCAGGGATATATTATTATTAAAATGTTCCAACCAAGACTCGAACCTGAGATATCATTAAGCACACTGACCTATCGAACTATCTTATCTTATATATAAAATTCTCGTGTCAGTTTTCGTTCCCGTTCGTTCGTTTCGGAGGAGTATCTCCGAAACGGCTTGACCGATTCTCATGAAATTTTGTGACCGTATTGAGTAGGTCTGAGAATCGGCCAACATCTATTTTTCATCCCCCTAAATGTTAGGGGTAGTCCACCCTAAATTTATTTTTTATTTTTTAGACAAAATTTTTAGTTTCTATTTTTTTATGATACAACATACAAAAATACATACAATCCTAAATTTTCACCCTTCTATCATCAACCCCTATTTTTTTAGAGCATTATTAATTTATATGGCTAAACAACGTTTGCCGGGACAGCTAGTTATTAATATTATAAACGCGAAAGTTTGTGAGTATGGATGGATGTTTACTACTCTTTCACGCAAAAACTACTGCACTAGTTTTCATATGAAACTTTACAGTAATATAGCTTATACATCAGAATAACATATAGGCTATAAATTTCAAGTGGGTGAAAACGCGGGTACAGCTAGTATGTATATGTAGAAAGAAAATACAGAAAAAGACTTGTCATACGTATATATGTATTAGGAACGATCGTTGAGACATTGAAGTATAAAATAAAATATACAATATTAGAACTGTAAATTTAAGTACAAAATTAGAATAAAAAATACATTTCCGATTAGCCAGTACAGTATACAACAAAAGTTTACTGTAAGCCTATCGAGTAATTATTGATAATTGAACTCCTAAACTAACGGTGAATTTCTACAGCACCGATTGTATAAAGCCATGGTGGGGTTGTAAGGGTATATGAAATGCTATATGAATAGTTTATTAGCAAATCGAAGCGATACGTTCAACCGATCGAAATTATAGGCTTTCATAACAGAGTTCCCATGTACTTCGAATAGCTATGTACTGTAACACTTGTATGAAGTTATTTATCGGTATTGTATGAACTCGATGGCCTAGCGGTAGAGCAGACCGTCTAATTCCGGTGGTCGCGGGTTCAACACATCGTATGAAACTAGGATATATTCATGGGTACGATTGTTTGTGTCTGGATATTTATATGTATATTTATTCTATGTGTGTATTTATGTACTTCTATCAGTTGTCTAGTAGATACCTACTCATAACACAAGCTCTACTTAGCTTGGAAGTAGATAGTGCTATGTGAAATTGTCCAGGCATTATTATATTCAAGAAATCAGTTACGATACTCACGAAACTTCACCATAAGCAGGAATTTAGGTTGAATATTCGTAAGTAAGCCTTTCATAATTCAAAAAATTAAAAATTCTTTATTTCGGTAACTCAATTTTACAACTACATTCTACACTTGTTGAAGACTCTTTTTAAGCATAAAGATGCCTGGAGAAACTCACCAAGAAACAATCTGAAAATAAATGTAGATATCTAAGAATTATTATTTATATCTTAGTACACATAGAAATTTAATTACAAACAGTCTATAATACAGTATATTTAGACCAATACAATCGAATATTGGTGAACCCGCATGTGCGTGCCACAGAAATACAAAATGGCTCATAGCTCAGTTCTGAGCTTTCGTACAAATTTTGTGTCGTGACCGCGCAGTTTGTATGAAAGATTTTGAATATATTATTGTAGTATATATGGTCTTTGGCATAATTAATATTGTTCATAACGTACTCTGTGCAGTTGACAGAGCCTGATTGTAAAAATGGCGGGAACGGCCTAATTAAGTGTGAAGCGCAATTTAGCATTTTATTTATTTAAATACAGTACAAATTGGCGACGAGTAATAATTCACATGTGTAATTAAGTCTGCATTAATAAAATTGTATTGTAAATGTATGTGATGGCTGGTTACGGAAACATAATGTTCGGCGGTAGCCTCACCTTTGACCACCGCTCTCAGGAATGGAGCATATTCAAAAGTCGTTTTGTTCAGTGCTGCACCGCAAATGATATTAATGAAGAGAATGATAAAAGTGGAATAAAACGGCGAGCATTATTATTAACGGCTTTGGTGGAAGACACATACCGCGTAGCGCGGGATATCATTTTTCCTACGCCATTAGAAAGTGAAGAATATAAATATCTCTTGGAGAAATTAGATACTCATTTTTCTTCAAGAAAGAGTACATTTGCAGAACGTTATCAATTTTATAAGGCAGAACAACGGTTAGGAGAAGATTTGGCTGAATGGGCGGCACGAGTGCGACATTTAGGGCAGTATTGTGGATTTCAAACAGAGCTGGAGACCGCTTTGAGAGATCGTTTTGTACTGGGATTGGAAAACGCAAGAGAGAAAGAGAAATTATTTGCAGAATCCATTGATACGCTAACGTTTAATAGGGCGTTAGAAATATTTATTTATAACTATTATGAATATGGGCTACGTGACCCGTCGAAAACCAAATAATTTAGGAAAATGTATAATGGTAGGCCACGTGGACGGAAGAAGGGGCAGAGGTAGGGCACCTGCACGTTGGACTGATCTTGTACGAGAGGCCGTCAAACGAAATATACAGTCGGCGGTCCACTTAGCACAAGATAGAAATGCCCGGAGAGGTTTGGTTGGAAGAAGCATTTCTGGTGGTCACGACCCTCAATCTTGAGGAATGGACAAAGAAGAAGAAGTATTATGAATATTAATACAGTCAGTCCATCCATTATTAATATTATCAAATTCATTGCCAATATTAATGAATATTTATAGTTATACATACATATGTTTAAATGTATTTTCAGTGTTACGTACAATTTAACTATGGAACACAATCTAAGATTGCAATAAAAATTATTATTGTTAATGTTAGTTACTATACTTTTCTGAAACGGCTATTATCTATTTTTCATACCCCTAAGTGATAATGGTTGTCCACCCCTAACATTATTTTTTGGGCAAAATGTTTTATTTATATTTTTTTATTATGTGTCATTAAAAATACATTCAACTCTAAATTTTTACCCTTCTATCACCAACCCCTATTTTTTAATAGCGATTTTAATTTATATAGCAAAACAACATTTGCCGGGTTAGTTAGTTTTAATATAAAACAGTTACTAATCGGATGTAGACGCTGGTAACAGCTAGTTAATTTATAAATCATAAATCATATTTACCTACTGTGTTGATATGAATTTTCATTGAGGTTTTTGGGCTTTTCTCAGGTGTCAAGACTTACTGCGACCTACATACCTGCAGGTTGATCGTTCCTCGCCCCCTTTTTTTTAAATTCGCTATCTAGGCCCGTCAGGGACAAAATTGAAGGATATTCTTAGCAGCGATGGTTTTTATCTCCTCAGGGTATTGTATATACTTTCCAAAGGAGATATTACACTTATGCAACTGGGCTTTTTTGCAATTAGATAGGAGGTGTAGTGGCATTTCGTCTTCTGTTTGGCAGAATCTGCAGATAGTTGATAAGCTGATGCCTAATTTTGCCATTGATACGGATACCTACTACTCGTTAACAACAATGTACTCCCTTAAATTGACTAATTGAGGTAGTGCATAATTTATTAGATGTACTCAGTTTTAAATTCGAACCCCACGAACTTTCATTGATTCAATAGCGGAATTAACTATTGAAAACATACCTACTATTACGGCCACTACTAACTCTTAACATTTTACTTGCTTACACTTTATCGTATCATATTTTTAAACAATGTTATAATATATTGAGCGACCTCGGTGGTCGAGCGGTTTAGTACATCGCTTTATTTCCGATGATCGTGGTTTCTATTCCTCGTACGGTGCAAACATTTGTATTCATGAGTAGGTATGGTTGTTGGAATCGGTCTGGGTGTTTTCTATGTATATTATGTATATATTATATATTTATTTCAGTTGTCTAGTACCCATAACACAATTTCTTCTTACCGTGGGACTAGGCTGTGTTAATTTATCCAAAGTAATTAAAAAAAAAAGAATTTATGTATATTGTACCAACATCCAGGGATATGCCTGAAGTTGTCTCATTTTATTTAGCAGAGCTTGTGTTGTGGGTATAACACAAGCTCTGCTAAGTATGGAACTAGATGGCGCTATGTGTCCTAGGTTATTATTATAATAATCTTATATATAAAAGTGTCACAATGTTAGTTACCATATTCCTCCGAAACGGCTTGACCGATTTTTATGAAATTTTATATGCATATTCAGTAGGTGTGAAAATCGGCTACTATCTATTTTTCATACCCCTATGTTATAAGGGTTATCCAACCCTAACATTTTTTATTTTTTGTGCAATTTTTTTTCTATTTTTTTTTAATTATCAACCTTCTATCACCAACCCCTATTTTTTTATAGCGTTATTAATTTATATGGCAATACAACGTTTGCCGGGACAGCTAGTAATTTATAAAAAGCTGCAAGTCAAATAGTAAATAATTTTAAACCACAGACTCCTCATACACTTCATTTATACCATACAGATAATTTATTAAAAAAAAACGAACAAGAGCACTGAACATATGTATATTCGTCGTCATTGTTAGTACTAGGCGACTGATATAAATATTTAAATATATTTTTTGTACATATAGAAATAGAAATAGAAATAATCTTTATTCAAATAAAGTCATTACAAGCACTTTTTAATAGTCATATTTTGATTCTACCACTCATTCGGAATGCAGATTCATCACAAGAAGAATGAGCAAGAAACTTGTGTGTTGCTCTTTTTAATAGATGTTTTTTTTTATATAAATAATTACAGTATAACAAGTAAGAGGCATGCGATAATCAACATAGAAGTCGCTACGCACTCATTATTAATGTAATCAGATAATATTGTCAGTGCTATAGATTTAAAGTTTTTCTATAAAAACATTATTATCGTTAACGAATTCTTCAATTTTATAGTAAGCTTTTTTGCTTTTAAATCTTTTTTCTGGGAGATTTATAACAGACTGGTATTTTATTGTAAAACCTTACGCAATTGCCATAAAACGAATTACTAACTTTAGCCAAACGACATTTAGGTAAAATCAGTTTGTTATTGTTACGTAAGCTTTTATTAGTGCAATCACTAACTCTTTTGATACTGTCTATATTCCTTCTGGCATAGATGATATTTTCATAAATGTATTCAGAAGCAACGGTGACGATATTTGATTCCTTAAAACACTCTCGCAATGACTCCCTGGAACCCATACCATAAATGGATATATATACAATACATAGGAAAAAGCCAGACTAGATTAAATCGCAGTGACTAGACCAGACCAGACCCTACATAGAAAATGTATGTAGTACCAAAATACAATTCGCCTTGAATTTCTCCGGCATAATCCCTGCGGAGTACGATGGGAACTATTCCATTTGCTGTGACGCAGCTACGAATTATTGATGGCCCCGATTGCCGAGTGCACCTGACACCTGGTGCCTGTGTTGATGGAAGGCTTCCAGATCGGATTAGCATACTGAAATAAATTGCCGAACTGTCTGTTAGGAGAGAGCTCGGACAGAGTTTGGCAAGGGAGGGGGAATTGTGGTTGCATTGTATCTATTTTGTGGTAACTACAAATGACGAGTCATTAGCAATTAACAATTATTATTTCCACGGCTGCATAGTGATTTTTATAACTGCTGATAACGGCTGGTCACTGGTCAGTGACCAGCCGTTATCAGCGATTTCCTTAAAATAAATAGTATTTCTAAAAAAAAAATTAGCTAAAGTTACTTCGCTTAATATTAGCTATCTGCTAGTAATTTTATCGTTCAAATTTATTCGAACTATTGTTCAAATATTATCGTTTAATCTGTTTGTTCTTGCTAAACGGCCGGCTTGCGACCGCCGTTTAGCAAGAAGAAACAGACAGACAGAAAAACACTTAAATTTTTATTTTTTTAATGTGATTACTTACGCATAATGCGCAACTAGCTGTGCCCGCGACTTCGCTCGGGTGATTATAAAAAACACTATAACGATTTTGTCCCCGTTTTTTTTAACATTTTTCGCTGATGCTTCACTTCTATTGGTCGTAGCGTAATGTTATATAGCTTGAAGCCTTCCTCGACAAATGGACTATCCAACACAAATATATGTTTTCAATTCGATCCAGTAGTTCCTGTTATTGACGCGTTCAAACAAACAAACTCTTCAGCTTTATAATATTATTATTATTGTTTATATATATATATATATATATTATATATATTATATCTCCCTTTGATGGAGTAATAGACCGATCATTGCGGGTAAAAATCACCAAACAATGACAGTATAAATTATTATTATTATTATTATTATATATATTTATCTATTACATATATAGTATAGAAGTATAGATTAGTAAATAGCTGTTAATTTAAAATTACAAACAGACACTCAATTTTATATAGTTGTATTGGAAAAAACTGAACCATTTACGGATCTAACAAGTGAACCGTGTAGGCCGATCGTCGCTGGGAGTGTCGCATCAATAATTCGTGCCCGCATCCACTCTAAATCCCGTGGGATTGCACCCATTTCCGAAAACGTAAGGATTTTATATATTTATCATCTTATTTCCGATTATTGCCTCCATTTGACCGCCTTTATGGTGTAGAGATTTAACACAGTGTCATAACGATGGCAGGTTCTATCCTCTTACAAACAAATCTGATTGGTCTCTAGGAGGTGATTAAGAATAATACATTTTTTTATTGCATGATAAGGGAATTATTCATCCGCTACCGCAATCAGTATACGCTGACGGGGCGCGAATGGTAGATTATGAGATCAGCAAATGGGCGCATAAAATCCATTAGCCCATAGTGGCAAAATCACCAGTAATTTGTCACGATAGTTTCTAGAGGGAACCGCGTGGAGGTCAATAGTATATTATATATCCATAGTATGTTACTAGCTATACTATTTCCACTTTGGAAAGTATACACTATATCTTGAGGAGATAAAAACCATCGCTGCTAAGAATATCCTTTAATTCTTGTCCTATACGGGTCTAGGTAGCGTACTTTGAATAAAGGCGAGCGAGAATAGATCTATACAGGTCACCTGTAAACCTGATAACAGCCCTTCCTATAATAAAAAAAATATTAGATAAGACTAAGAGTGGAGTGTTGTGTTATTGTCCACTATGCTATATTTTGTCCTGGTCAATTATAGACGAAGTCTCGGACTGAATCTAATATAATATAAAATAAACGAGAATAAAGAACAAATACTTATTTCACCTCCACATAATGTGAGTGCTCAACCCCAGTCGCGCCATATTTTCTGATTTCGTTCAGATTTTTATTCGAAAATGTTTGGCCTTTGACAGTCGTAGCGTGCATCGTGGAGCGGGGAATAATGGAGATTGACTTCGCTTTATGTATTCTTGTGTTGTTTAGTATTAAATATACAGTTGTTAAAGAATAACAAAAATATCATTATATTAATACGTGAAGTGAACAGTATAAAACTGTATGTTGGAAACTGTTTTTATAAACACTATATTGTTTTATATGACACTATCTAGCTGTTCGGCGACTTCGTCCGCGTGGAATTTAACTATATTTTTCTAAAATAAAAGTAGCCTAAGTTACTCTTTATTACATCAGCTACCTGCCAAAAAAAGTCTCGTCAAAATTGGTGCAGCCATTTCAGAGATTAGCCGGAACAAACAGACGAAAATTTATAAAATGATATTTTGGTATATACAAACAGACACTCCAATTTCATTTATATGTATAGTACAAAGTCGATTACAATATTTTTACGACTATACCGGTGCCGTTTTCTTTGCTCGTCGTTTTGATCTCTATCTTTCACACCGTACTTACTTTATCTATGCTTTTACACTATATTGACAATTTTTAACACGTTTAAACTTAAAACTAGATACCTAAGTTACACCTAATTTATAAGGGGAGACCTGGTGTCTAAGGTACAGGCTATGGCTTAGTTTGGGCTCCAGATTTCCCACAAATTATATTTGTGATTTTTATTTGTTAGCATTAAAATTGAAATTATGTAATTGTGGAGATGAAATAAAATTTATTTATGATTATTATTATATTTATTGACAATTTAATAATATTAATAACAAACTTTAGATTAATCATTAAATTAATACGTGAAGCAAAAACTTTGTACCCATTTTGATGGAAATTGCGCGGACACTGAGTTGGAGGAGATGAAAAAAGAATTATTATATTTATTATATTATGGAAATTACCAACAAATAAATGTCATTAAAAAAAAAGCAAGTTTGGTATCGTTCTTTAATGTTAAATCATATTTACTTTTCATCTTTGATTGCATCTTTTTTGGATTTTCTGTGCCTTTTCTTGTATTACTCACTAAACAATTACTTCTGTATAATGACTCTTTTCACTCTCTTCCTCCCTCTTGAGCTGACATGAATTAGCAATAGTTGTTCATGCACTGAATTTTCATTTAATGTTAGACATAGACACCTATATAAATATACATTGTAAATAAACTGGCATTAAAAAAAAATATCTTGAGAAAGAAAATATGTAAATAAATCTTAACATTGAAAAACACTAGATAAACTTTATTTCGAAATAGTTGCCATAATAAGTACTGGCCCTGTTTCAACACGAATATATTTTATGAGATAAAATAAATATTAATTCTTTGGTATTTTTTACCCATCCGTCACGTCTCACAATTTTATTGTGACGTAGTCGACGGAGGTTGCGTTACCACAAAATACAAACGTAACAGGTGGTGAAACGTTTCTTATTACGCAAAAAAGTTAAATAATAAGACTGATTATATTATTGTCCAATACTTTATTGTGCCATAAACAGATTATTTACGTGTTAGAGACCCAGCAAGTTAAATAATTTAAATAAAAAACATGTATATACCTATTAAAACGAAAAGACAAGACTTTAAAATTATTCTATTTTTTTATTAAAAATGTCAAAAAATTTTAGTCAGTACAACAAAATGAACTATATCTTGTAGAATTAAAAAATACTTTTATATTTGATCTATATTTTTTCGTACCATTATGAATTAAACACAGGCTCAGGTAGCGGGAGAAAAATTTGTAAAATTAGAATGTAAAATTATAAAAATATAAATGTTTATTTATTGTGAATGTGTATAGCTAAAATGTCATATTGAAACATTAATAATAAAATAATTTTTTCGAATTTTTTTTTATATAGAGAAGACACCTTTTTGTAGGTTAAAAAGAAGAATGCTAATATTTTTTATGTGCTCTACCATGTATTTGACACACACTCTTTTATATTTACATATACTCTTTTGTTTATTGTTAGTCTGTGGTCAAACTGATTAATTAATATTGTTTGTCTTAAATATTATTCGTCTATAGTCTTATTAAACATTAAATTAATTATGGTCGAACGTAATAATTTCGACCACTGGGCGACTACTAGTTTATTTAAAATCATAACATTTAACAGAATTAGGTGCAATTTTGTGGAAATTTATTTCCTTACTTAGTGGATATATTTTTGGTAGTGGATTGAAACAAAATAATATAAATCCCTTAATAAGTTAATTATCAAAATTCTTTAAATATTTAAGAAATTGTAAAACTACGTTCTACCATTTTCACGTTGTTGAAAGTTCCTTTTAAGCATAAAATGCCTGTGCCAGGAGGCTAGGAGGCTCCTCTCTTCCTCGGGATATTTATATAAGTGTTCAAACTACTTTCTAATTTATTATATATATAATATTTATTATATATAGTATATATACCTAGCTATTACTAGCAATTTCGTCTGTTGTTTAAGAAAGCGATATACCAGATATTATATTCTGGTCCATTTTAATTAAGATCTTTCAGTGGTTTATTAGTTGTTTGGTATTATGGTTTGACGACCTCGGTGGTCTAGCGGGCACACCGCTTTACGACCGATGGTCGCGGGTTCGATTCCTCGCACGCCACACAATTTGTATTCATGAGTATGATTGTTTGTATCGGTCTGGGTGTTTTCTATGTATAATATATATGTATTTACGAAAAAAAAAATTATCTATGTATTTGTATCAGTTGTCTAGGACCTATAACACAAGCTTTAGCTAGCTTAACTTGGGTCTAGATGGCGCTGTGTGAATTGTCCTGAGATTATTATTATTATTATTATTATTATTAGTGAAAAGGTTTTTCGTATTTATAATATTGCTAGTTTTATACCCACGACTTCGATCGCATGAAATAGTGGCCTTGGATAGCATTTTTAATCATTTAGGCTAATTATTTTACAAATAAAACATGCATGACATCGTTCTAGCTCAAAAAATGACTAATTTCCATACAAGATTCCCCTATTTTATTTGATCCCCAATTTTTTAAGGGTAATTTTGATATTTATTTGTGATATCCTTACTAATATTATAAATGCGAAAGTAACTCTGTCTGTCTGTCTGTCTGTCTGTCTCGCTTTCACGCCAAAACTACTGAACCGATTTAAATGAAATTTAGTACGCAGATAGTCTAGACACAGAGGAAGGACATAGGCTACTGTTTAATGCGTAAAAAGGGTTGTAAGGGGTTCAAAATGGAAATACAAGGTTATCTTTATGCGGTTGAATCCTTATTCGTCATCTTTTCATTTCACTAGCTAACAACTAATCAACACATCGCGTGCGTTTGCGCCATTCGCCATCTTTTCATTTCACTAGCTAACAACCAATCAACACATCGCGTGCGTTTGTGCCAATAAGGTATCCATCACAGAGAACAAAACCACAGATAACATAATGTAAAACGAAAGATCTTGCCGGAAACATGACATTGACGTTTAGTGAAAATATTGTTTTTGACACTTTTTTATGATAAAATCGTATATCGTGTGTATGTGTTTTTTCTTTAAACCTAAAATTGGCCGATTGCGAGACAAATTTGGCGATTTTTTTTATTAATTTGTTTTACGGCTCTGGATACAAGCCCAGTTTAGCCCAACTTAAAGTTTTACAATATAAATTACAAAAATTAAAGTCAATGTCCAATGTTAAATAATAATAAATGTCAAATGTTGTTTCCCTGTTCTGACAAACTTAAAAAAAAAAAAACTTAATAACAATCACAATTTCTTCACATTTTATTATTTACATTTTTTAAAGAATGTTGTGGTGTGGCACTATCCGAAATTAAATTATTTACCCATTTTTGTAGGTTATACAGAAATAATGTGTGGGTGTTTATTTAAAAAGCATTAACACAAAATTAATAAAGTATAGGTATTAATAAATATATGGTTGTTGTATCAAAATAGAATTTTCTTAATTTTCACTAAAATAAAAACTAACTGTCTTTTTTATAAAATAAATGAACTTTTCATTGTGCCATATATTATGGAACTATTTAAATTATTTAGCTGATTGTAAGAAACAAAATGTTGGTTTGTAGATTAATACTGTAAAATTATTATTTGTACGGAAACGATAAAAATATATTTTTGTGCTGCGACAAAAACTAATATTATAAATGTGAAAGTAACTATGTCTGTCTGTCTCGCTTTCACGCCAAAATTACTGAACCGATTTGAATGAAATTTGGTATACAGATAGTCTAGACCCTGAGAACGGACATAGGCTACTTTTTAATGCGTAAAAAGGGTTGTAAGGGGTTAAAAGGGGGGATGAAAGATTGTATGGAAGAATCGTCATTTTTGAAGCTAGAAGCTTGAAACTTATTTTTGAGACTGTTGATTAAATATAAATACATATGACATTCATTGTTTGTAAAAAAATTACACTTAAGGGGGTAAAATAAAATAGGGGGTGCAAGTTTTTATGTAAACACGTCATTTTTGAAGCTAGAAGCTTGAATCTTATTGTTGAGACTGTTGATTAAATATAAATACATATGACAATCATTGTTTGTAAAAAAAATACCCTTAAGGGGGTAAAATAAAATAGGGGATGCAAGCTTTTATGTAAATAAGTCATTTTTGAAGCTAGAAGCTTGAATCTTATTGTTGAGACTGTTGATTAAATATAAATACATATGACATTCATTGTTTGTAAAAAAATTACCCTTAAGGGGGTAAAATAAAATAGGGGATACAAGTTTTTATGTAAACACGTTATTTTTGAAGCTAGAAGCTTGAATCTTATTGTTGAGACTGTTGATTAAATATAAATACATATGACAATCATTGTTTGTAAAAAAAATACCCTTAAGGGTGTAAAATAAAATAGGGGATGCAAGCTTTTATGTAAATAAGTCATTTTTGAAGCTAGAAGCTTGAATCTTATTGTTGAGACTGTTGATTAAATATAAAAACATATGACATTAATTGTTTTAAAAAAAAATACCCTTAAGGGGGTAAAATAAAATAGGGGATGCAAGTTTTTATGTAAAATCGTCATTTTTGAAGCTAGAAGCTTGAAACT
This sequence comes from Achroia grisella, assembly GCF_030625045.1. NCBI lineage: Eukaryota > Metazoa > Arthropoda > Insecta > Lepidoptera > Pyralidae > Achroia > Achroia grisella. The sequence continues at coordinate 48,323 of NW_026712862.1, read as the reverse complement.
TATTTTTGAGGCTGTGGATTAAATATAAATAAATATGACATTCATTGTTTGTAAAAAAATTACCCTTAAGGGGGTAAAATAAAATAGGGGATGATAGTTATTATGTAAATTCGTAATTTTTGAAACTAGAACGATGAAACTATTTTCATTGGTTCTTTTGGGGTAGATTTTTAAATACCCCACTAATGTTATAACTGTGAAAGTAACTCTGTTTGTCTTTCTGTCAGTCTTACGCTCCAAAACAAAATAAAAATTTAAATGAAATTTGGTACACAGTTAGTTTACAACCGGACAAAGAATATAGGGTACTTTTGAATGTGAAAAAAGGATTGTAAGGGGGTTGCAATGGTAGGCTGTATGGAAGAATCGTCATTTTTTAAAACTAGAAGTTTGAGACTCATTTTTAGGCTGATGTTTAAATATCAATAAATATGACATTCAATGTTTGTAAAATTTTTACTCTTAGTAGGGGGGGTAGTAAAATAAAATAGGGAATGAAAGTTATTGTGGAAATTTGCTGTTTGTGTGGTTGTGGAAGCTAGAACGATTAAACTTTTTTCTTTGTCTTTTTAGGGTTAGTTTATTAAATATCTTACTGATATTATAAATGTGTAAGTAACTTTGTCTGTTTGTCTCGCTTACACGCCAAAAATACTGAACCAATTTAAATTGAAATTTGAAACAGACATAGATAGACTAGATCCTGAGAAAGGACATAGGTTACTTTTTAATGTGAAAAAGGGTTTCAAGAGGATTGAAAGGGTAGATCCAAGGTTATATACATAGATGTATCGTCATGTTTAAAGCTAGAAGCTTGAAATTTATTTTTTAGCCTATTGATTAAATATTTATTTTTACTTTTTATCATTTTTTAAGCTAAAACGATGAAACTTATTTATTTGACTTATATTGTGTTAATTGAGTTAAATATTTTTTCATTATTTACGCGGACGAAGTCGCGGGTACAGCTAGTTTACTTATATTTAATCAATAATCGAACCTGCAACCATCGGCTGTAAAGCGGTGTGCTAAACCACTAAGCCACCGTCCGTCATTGTTCCATATGTCCTTTCTTAGGGTCGAGACCGTCTGTGTACCAAATTTCAAGAGTTACTTTCGCATTTGTAATATTAATAGCGATAAGAATAAATTAGATGAATTTACGGCATCGCAAAATAACTATTGCAAAACTTGCTTCGCTTGCACCGTAAACAATTAAAACATTTACCCGAAGCGGTCTGGAATTTTCTGATTACGAAAATTTCCAACCCGGAACGCCAATATCGAAATTCCACAAGTGGCTAGTGGCCGGTGTTGCACTTTAGTTAAATAAAATTTCCAATTCCTTTTGGATTTTTCTATTCGTTCCAGTTTAAAACAGCATTTTATTTATCTATGCTTTTATATTAGTTATTTATTTATTGAAGTATCACAAAAATTAAAGCTCATGCATATAGGGTTTGGTTAAGTTTTTCCAATTGTTTTCCCCTGACGCTCTGAAAGCAAGCTCATGGCAATGTAGGCACAGGACCTGAAATATCATAATTACGTATGTTAAATTTAAATTTATTGTACCTATTATATATAAATACGTATATATATATATATATATATATATTAAAATCGCTATTAAAAAATATGGGTTGGTGATAGCATGGTGAAAATTTAGGGTTGTATATATTTTTAATGCACATTATAAAAAAATATGAAATAAGATTGTTGTCCAAAAAATAAATATTTGGGGTGGACAGCCCTTATCACTTAGGTGTACCTATTAAAAATAGTAACCGATTCTCAGATCTACAGAATATGTATATAAAATTATATAAAAATCGGCCAAGCCGTTTCGGAGGAATTTTTTAATAGCTATTTTAATTTATATGACAAAATTTTTGGGGGGTCAGCTAGAATAATATACGTTCATATCGTTACTTTACTAAAATTTATTTATATACTCGTATTTAACTTTTAATGAAAATATACTAAAGTAAGTCGGTAAGGAAATTTCATTAAATACACTTAGCTACCATCTGATCCTTGGACTAACGACTCTTGTACGCCAGTTTTGAACAAATCTCATTTTATTAAAAACACGAAAGCAATTTCCAGCCGGATTTATGAAGCATGCTGATATTGTCTTTGAATTGTAATTTGGATTGAAATTAACTGTTAGGGATTTTAAGTAATAAACTAGCCCATTACCATTGCTTGAATGGTTTATTTAATTATTTTATTTATACTCTTTATTGTAATAAATAGACATTAACAAAAGGCGGTCTTATCGATAAGCAATTTCTTCCAGACTACCTTTGAGTTGATAGAGACAGTAAAGATAAGATAAGAGTTCTCTATATTCGTAATTATACGAATTAATTTTATACATATCTTATATATTATAAATAATAATAATAATAATAATCTCAGGACAATTCAGACAGAGCCATCTAGACCCAAGTTAAGCTAGCTAGAGCTTGTGTTATAGGTACTAGATAACTGATACATATACATAGATATATTTTTTTTTTTGTAAATCCATACATATTATACATAGAAACCACCCAGACCGATACAAACAATCATACTCATGTATACAAATGTTTGTGCCGTGCGAGGAATCGAACCCACGACCATCGGTAGTAAAGCGGTGTGCTTGACCGCTAAACCACCGAGGTCGTAATGACTATATTAAATATATAACCATCTCGTGTCACTACATTTCTTATTGATCTCCTCCGAGTTGGCTTGACTGATTTTTATAAAATTTCTGGTATATATTTTATAGATCTGAGGACAGGTCGTAGATTATAGTAGGGATTATTAGTAATGGAACTAGTAATCCCATTGCTAGCATTGTACCTCCACTGGTGCCCCGCCAGCGTAAACCGTTAGCGAAAGCAGGTGTTCCAATTCATTGTCATAAAATACATACAATACACCCAGGCCGATCATACTCGTGAATACAAATGTTTGTACCGTGCGAAGCATCGAGCCCGCGACCTACGGATGTAAAGCAGTGTGCTAAACCGCTGGACCACGGAGGCCGTCTTTAAGTTGATTTGCGTGTACGTTTATTCATTGAAAATGCGCTTTACTCGAGCAATATGTCTTCTCCGGGGACGTTATAAAGTGCTTCAATGCGATTTTAATGTGTCGCACCTCAGGTGATCGTGAGTTTGCATTATTCATAGCGGAGTTCGATTCCGGGGCGGCGCGCTACACTCGCGGATTTATTCCGCCCCGGGCGGCGCCGTATCTATGAAAAATTTACGTGTCACTGATGGTGAGGTGAGCGGCATTTTGTGAGCATCCAGATAGTAATCTCCTCAGATACTGTTCCTTTGTATTTATATACTGCAAATTAATGGTACTCAGATTGTGTGACGGCCCCGGTGGTTTAGCGGTTAAGCACACCGCCTCATCTTAGATGGTCGCGGGTTCGATTCCTCGCACGGTACAAATATTTGTATTCATGAGTATGATTCTTTGTATCAGTCTAGGTATATGTGCTTTGTATGTATTTACAAAAGAAATGTATGTATGTATTTCTATAAGTTGTCTAATACCCATAACAAAATCTTTGCTTAGCTTGGGACTAGATGGCGCCAGCCTACCAGTAGGGGGTTTTCATGAAGGCTCTATTGATTTTTAATAGTCGTTGACGCGCAAGTGGCACTACTGGATTTTCAGGCGTCCTTAGGTTACGTTAAATATTTAGGAACCATTTGACGGCCTCGGTGGTCTAGCGTACCGCCTTACTTTCGATGGTCGCGGGTTCGATTCCTCGTCGCACAAACATTTGTTCACGAATACAAAGTCAAAGCAATCGAACACGCTTGTTTGTATGATTGTTTGTATCGGTCTGTGTGTTTTCTATGTATAATATGTATGTATTTGCGAAAAATAATCTCTATTTCTATCAGTTATCTAGTACTCATAACACAAGCTTTAGCTAGCTTTACTTGGGTCTAGATGTAGGTTACTGACTGACATGTGATCTATCAACCCAAATCACTGGACGGATCGGGCTGAAGTTTGGCATGCAGGTAGATGTTATGACATAGGCATCCACTAAGGATTTTGATTAATTCTATCCCCAAGGGTATAAAATAGGGGGTGAAAGTTTGTCAATTTCAAACCGATCGAGTTGAGATTTTGCATGCATAAAGCTACTATGACGTAGGCATCCCCTAAGAAAGGATTTTGATAAATTCCACCTCTAAGGCGATAAAAAGGGGATGAAAGTTTGTATAAATCTTTCTAGATTTTCGACTGATTGAACCTAAATTAAAGATTGGAATTACTATGATGAAGACATTCGCTTAAATAGGATTTTGATAAATTTACATCCCTTATTTTATCCCCATGGTTAAAATAAGGGATGATGCAGGATGTAAATGTATTCGTTTGAACCTATCAGTACCTAATGGAACGAATAAATTAAGACGAACAAAATAAATTTTAGTTCTTTAGGCATCTTTTATTTAAAAAAAATAAAGTTTAATTTCACACGGACAAAGTCACGGAAATCGAATATCATAAATTAGGTAATTACTTTTTTTGACAAATTTAAACAATTCTCTCTCTGTTTGAAAGATACATTATTCCTGACTGATACATATTATATATTACGACAGTATGGAAAACTTACAAAGTTTTCACCACGCAGGCAAAGTAGTGTCGCGCACTAGTTTGTATATGTCTCCGTTCGTACCTAAACTCGAATCGAACTTTGTAATCCTAATATAGAATAGTACTTTACCGCAATCTATAAATGACCACAGTTACTGTCTTACTTCCACGGGTCATTGGGCTCCCTAAAGTATGGTCGATTGGGGGAAGGGAATTATTAGTAATGTGGATTAATAACCCCATTACTAGCAATGTCACTTGTCTTGTGGTTGACCTCCACCTTGTTCCGTCTGGAAACCATCGTGATAAATTCTTGGTGAATTTGTCACGATGGGCTGACCTGACCTCATTATATCCTCCACTAGTGCCCCACCAGCGTAAACCATTATCGCAGGCGGATGCACTATTCCATTATCATCCATAAAAAAAGGGTTAAGTGCAGTAATGGCTGGTTCATACGTCATACTCGTGAACGACTGCTGCTTGTAGGGACTGGCCTGCTTTAATCACTACGATTGATTTAATCTTATTGTGTATTTAATATCTGACCCTAATAAATTAGTGCTAGTTGGTAGTTTGTATTCACACGTTTAGACTTAAAAATGTAGTTACAGGATTATTTAACAAGAGCAACACGCAACTTTCATGCTCATTCTTCTTGTGATGAGACAGCTTTCCGAATGAGGGGTAGATTAAAGGAATGATAACTATAACTATTCAAAACTGATTAAATTAATTTTATTTGAATAAATTATTTTCTATTCTATTTTAGAATATCAATTTCTAAGTTCTATACTAATATTCACTTAAGTGAGTTCTATCACTTAAGAAGTGTCTTCTATACAATAATTAAATTTTGTTCGAATGGATGTTATAACCACGAACATATCCGATTATGAAAATTCTTTTAATGTTGGATAGTCCATTTATCGAACAAGGCTATAGACTAAATAATATTACGATACGAAAATTGTTACCAAAACGGGAAAAGTGTGAGGCAGACAAAGTTGCGTGAATCAGTTAGTATATAATATATAGAGAGAATGTTTAACAGCCAGTACTCACTACTGAAAGTTATATCCATTAGATAGAGTCTTACATTCTGTATAAAAATACACTAATAAACTCATTTGGTTCATAGGTAAAAAAATGCAGTGAAATGAACATCAGCTGGGCGTCATATTGTTTACTATCTAATTAGAAGATGTGAAAATAAACAAAATGAAATAAAAATGCATCACTTAGCTTTGAGAAAGCTTTGCTGCCTCGTTTGCTAAATTAATAAAGACAGAAGAACGTCTCTCAATTTCGCTCGCTCGATTAAAAGCGACACATTAATGAACGTGTCTATCACATCTTATAATCATTATATCACGCTACATGCACGTCGTTTTAGAACTTCGACGCTATAATCTCCCGCCTGTCAGGTTCAGTTGAGACGTTAGCGTTTATCGGCTAATGAATTATTCATAGAGTTAATTTTGTTTTTTTTTTCATTACATTTTAGGTTTTAAGTCTTTTTAGTCGTCTATGAATGAGTGCAGTTTCTGTGAATTGAAAAGGTTATTTATTTACGTAGCGATAAAGCTTGTAGTGCAAATGTACATTTATATTTTATTATATAGAATGTCTTGCGGCATCTACATATGTGTTAACTATAGGTGGAGCAATAGAAATATGTTTGTGTTAGAATAATACATAAAATTGTGAAGAACTGGGGTTTTTCATATACTTTAATAGTGGTAATTTATATTTACAAAATGGTCTCTGGATATAGAGTTAACAAGTTCCCATAATTTTTATTTTATTTATCTTTTGTGTTTAATTAGATTTAAATTTTTAAATTAAATTAATTTAATCTCTGAATGGTTTATAATATTATTTGATTAACGTGACTTTTTGAATTTAAACAATACTAGACTTTATTTTATAATGAATAAAGCTAAAAATTATAGATTCTATCAATTACACTTTGCCTTAGAATTATAGTCGTTTGTTTTTCAATAGCTCTATTATTTTTATAATTTAGAACGAATTCAAATTACAATAATGACGTCTGCCTTATCAAAAATAATCAAATATCTTTATTCATGTAGGTTTATTACAGACTGTTATGATATGTCAAATCTACCGTCAGTTCGAAGTGCTTTCGAGTTAAGTTACCAGAAACTTAGCTCTTATTCTTTTCAAATGAGTTTGTACAAGATTTCAACAATTTAATTTCATATTTGAATTAAATTAGGGAGAATATAGTAACCACTAGGTTATGAAAATAATTTAATGATTTGCCGTAATTCGAACAATCTTTTAGTATATAATTGTATATATATGAATGGTATATATCGTAGGGAAATATCATAAATAGTATTTGCGATATCCTTACTAATATTATAAATGCGAAAGTAACTCTGTCTGTCTGTCTGTCTGTCTGTCTCGCTTTCACGCCAAAATGAACTGATTTAAATGAAATTTAGTACGCAGATAGTCGAGGAAGATCTTTTTAAAAAAAGGGTTGAACTTCAAAATAAATACAAGTTATGTGTGAATCCTTATTCGTCATCTTTTCATATGAACAACTAATCAACACATCGCGTGCGTTTGCGCCATTCGCCATCTTTTCATTTCACTAGCTAACAACCAATCAACACATCGCGTGCGTTTTGCCAATAAGGTATCCATCACAGAGAACAAAACCACAGATAACATAATGTAAAACGAAAGATCTAAACATACATTGACGTTTAGTGAAAATATTGTTTTTGACACTTTTTTATGATAAAATCGTATATCGTGTGTATGTGTTTTTTCTTTAAACCTAAAATTGGCCGATTGCAGACAAATTTGGCGATTTTTTTTATTAATTTGTTTTACGGCTCTGGATACAAGCCCAGTTTAGCCCAACTTAAAGTTTTACAATATAAATTACAAAAATTAAAGTCAATGTCCAATGTTAAATAATAATAAATGTCAAATGTTGTTTCCCAGTTCTGACAAACTTAAAAAAAAATTAACAATCACAATTTCTTCACATTTTATTATTTACATTTTTTAAAGAATGTTGTGGTGTGACTATCCGAAATTAAATTATTTACCCATTTTTGTAGGTTATACAGAAATAATGTGTGGGTGTTTATTTAAAAAGCATTAACACAAAATTAATTAAGTATAGGTATTAATAAATATATGGTTGGTTGTATCAAAATAGAATTTTCTTAATTTTCACTAAAATAAAAACTAACTGTCTTTTTTATAAAATAAATGACCTTTTCATTGTGCCATATATTATGGAACTATTTAAATTATTTAGCCAAAATGTTGTTTGTAGATTAATACTGTAAAATTATTATTTGTACTGAAACGATAAAAATATATTTTTGTGCTGCGACAAAAACTAATATTATAAATGTGAAAGTAACTATGTCTTTGTCTCGCTTTCACGCCAAAATTACGAACCGATTTGAATGAAATTTGGTATACAGATAGTCTAGATAAACGGACATAGGCTACTTTTTAATGAAAAAGGGTTAAACTAAAAGGGGGGATGAAAGATTGTATGGAAGAATCGTCATTTTTGAAGCAATTCTTATTATATATTGTTGATTAAATATAAATACATATATATATTGTTTGTAAAAAAATTACACTTAAGGGGGTAAAATAAAATAGGGGGTTTTTTATGTAAACACGTCATTTTTGAAGCTAGAAGCTTGAATTATATATATTTGATATATATATATATGACAATCATTGTTTGTAAAAAAAATACCCTTAAGGGGGTAAAATAAAATAGGGGATGCAAGCTTTTATGTAAATAAGTCATTTTTGAAGCTAGAAGCTTGAATCTTATTGTTGAGACTGTTGATTAAATATAAATACATATGACATTCATTGTTTGTAAAAAAATTACCCTTAAGGGGGTAAAATAAAATAGATACTTATTATTAAACACGTTATTTTTGAATAAAGATCTTATTTTGAGACTATTGATTAAATATAAATACATATGACAGATGTTTGAAAAAAAAATGTAGTATGTAAAATAAAATAGTGCAAGCTTTTATGTAAATAAGTCATTTTTGAAGCTAGAAGCTTGAAACTTATTAAACAGACTGTTGATTAAATATAAAAACATATGACATTAATTGTTTTAAAAAAAAATTTTAGAAAATAAAATAGATGCAAGTTTTTATGTAAAATCATTTTTGATAACTTGAAACTTATTTTTGAGGCTGTGGATTAAATATAAATAAATATGACATTCATTGTTTCAAAAAATGTACCGGGTAAAATAAAATAGGGGATGATAGTTATTATGTAAATTCGTAATTTTTGAAACTAGAACGATGAAACTATTTTCATTGGTTCTTTTGGGGTAGATTTTTAAATACCCCACTAATGTTATAACTGAAAGTAACTCTGTTTGTCTTTCTGTCAGTCTTACGCTCCAAAACAAAATAAAAATTTAAATGAAATTTGGTACACAGTTAGTTTACATACAAAGAATATAGGGTACTTTTTGTGAAAAAAGGATGTAATAATTTTTTGTATGTAATATTTTTTAAAACTAGAATTTAATCATTTTTAGTATGTTTAAATATCAATAAATATGACATTCAAAGTTTTTACCCTTAGGGTAGGGAGTAAAATAAAATAGGGTATGAAATTTTTCTGGAAAGTTGTTGTCTTTGTGGAAGCTAGAACGATTAAACATTTTTCTTTGTCTTTTTAAGTTTATTAAATACCTTACTGATATTATAAATTAAAATTTGTCTGATTGTCTCGCTTACACGCCAAAAATACTGAACCAATTTAAATTGAAATTTGAAACAGACATAGATGACTGATAGAAATATATAGGTTACTTTTTAATGTGAAAAAGGGTTTCAAGAGGATTGAAAGGGTAGATCCAAGGTTATATAGATGTATCGTCATGTTTAAAGCTAGAAGCGCGCAAATTTATTTTAATTGATTAAATATTTATTTTTTTTTTTATCATTTTTTCGCGCGATGAAACTTATTTATTTGACTTATATTGTGTTAATTGAAAATATTTTTTCATTATTTACGCGGACGAAAGATTTTATGTTATGAAGCGTACTACTAATACATTATCAAATGTCACGGATATCGTATGTCCGCTATATTACCGTCAAACGATGACTAATAGCTTCACGGTCTATAATACGAGCTGTCTGTCTGTCTTCATCAATCAACGGGTTCCGCAGTTATACGCACAGGTAAACGATTAACTGTATTCGATTAACCGGATATTGTTAGTTCGGGATTGACGTAGTGATGGCGGAAATTACCGATATATAGGGCGAATTGGATCGCTCTAAAGAGAGAAGAGAAGGGGATTGTTAGTGTGACTACACTTGTAATATTTCTGTCCTCCATTCCATTTGTAAAAATGGATTAAATATTATAACAGATTTAAGTTCAGTTTAAAGTCATTTTATGACTTCGCGTTGAGTGTACACGTTACTAATAAACCACGTAGCACACTATGAAATAAACTAACTAATGTAGCTAACAATTCTTTTATATATTTTAGTTATATACTATATATATTATTATTTTAGTTACTAATTGTTATATATATTTTATATATATATATAACAATTAGTAACTAACAATTATTTCACCTGTATACTTACTACCTAGAGAATAGGAGACAAATATATTAAGTAGCGACATATCAAGAACTTATATTAAGTTTATTTGAATAAAGATTATTTCTATTTCTATTGTTTCAGATTCGAGAAATGTAGTATTTGTAATAGTAAGTCAAAGTGAGCCGTACCACGCAAGCGTCGCCGGGCGGCTCAAACAAGACATAGAAAGCCAAATTTTAGAGATAGATAAGGTATGTACATATAACTTAATAGAGACGATCTTCATAGCATTCCATGGATTCACCGTGCATGTACCGGGTCCAACGTATGGCATAGAAGGAAAGTCCGAGTTCCCCGGACTTGTGACCCGGGTAGGTTTAAGCACCCTTGCCGTCGTGACACAACCGCTCATGTTTCTCTTCCTGCCCATGCAAACCTGGTAGCAGCTAATGCAATTTATATTTTACTTCTTTTAAAATTTAATATTTTTTTATAATATACACTCAATATAATTTTGTATTTTATATATATTTCTTTCAATATCCATATAAAAATAGTATGTGTTTAATTTTTTTGTATTTCTTTAGTCTTAATAAATATCATGTTTTAACCACATTCATAAATTAAAATTGGGGATATTCTCAGTAAAAATTACGTTATTAGGTCACGTGTGTAAAATATTTATTCTTTCACGCACTTTCAGGAGCGCACGCTATTTAGCGCGGGAAAGCCAGCGCGCGCAATCGTATATAATTGCATTTTACTATTTTTTGTGATCATTCTTTAGAGCGTGATAGGGCGTTTCAAGTAATTTCACTTAAAAAATTTTTGCATTTCAAAGATTTTATTTTCAAACTCGCGCTTAATATTTATAAATTACTACAGATCAAAGAATATCTGTAGTCAAGTGTATTGTTGTCTTTGGTTTGTAGTTATCAAGACCTCCATTTAACTAAATTAAATATTATAAAAAGGCGCTAAATCACTCACGTTTTGTATTCAGTAAGTCCTCCATTTTGTAAAATTGATTAAATATTATAACAAAGGCGCTAAAGCGTTTGAAGAAAGCGGGAATGTGCTTACTGCCAGCGGGCGCGGTCTTACTCGTTCTCTTTGTCTACATTTACATACCCATTCTTTCCCGCCTGAAAGCAGATATTAAAGGCACATAAAGGCAGAGTTGTTAGATACAAAAATTTGTCGACAGCATCAACCAAATATCCATATAACCCACGAAGACTTTGTGCCGGATGGACCATAATACCGCTGCTGAGGCCATTAATATCCAGTATATAGGACACTGACGTACGATGGGTATTATTCATGGATCCGTCATAATTTGTTGGACGCCGCCGACAAACAGGAGGTATTTATAATCTGTAAAATCACTGCCATATATTTATTTACCAGCTGTACTAATTTCTATATACAATTTTCAATAATAAATATAGCCTATGTGTTATTCTGATGCATTAGCTATATTACTGAAAAGTTTCAACAAAATCCGTTCAGTAGTTTATGCGTGAAATAGTAATAATATTAGAGTAATACAAACTTTCGCATTTATAAGATTTATTTATTTCAGGCAACTTAATATTATTTTTATAACTATATTGGCTCACATACCTTACCTAACTATATATGCATTGAGGACTAACATAGAAAATGATAAAATCTAAAATTAAGTATTAATATAAACTTTGTGCTCACCACAATCACTATGGCAATCTGTCACGGTAGCGGCAGTACATAACTCCCTTTCGGCCAGTAGTTTGAAGGTCTAGCATGTTGGCTTGGTGGGTTAAGGCGCTTTGAAGCACATAAGCTATATTACTGTAAAGTTGCATCAAAATCCGTTCAGTAGTTTTTGCTTGAAAGAGTAACAAACATCCATACTTAAATACTTTCGCGTTTATAATATTACTAAGGTTTTGAATACCAACAGTGAAATACAAATAATAAGAAATGTAATGTTCTTAAAAATAGGGCCAATTAAAGGTAAGTAACAATGAGGAACAAAATTTTACTTTCTATTAAAAAAAATATACTTTTAGGATGTAATGTGGGTTGGTTACCCGTTGAGTGATGAAGAACCAACCATAATTCATCACTTCACTTTCTACGAGGACCTAGAGGAGGAGGGTGGGTTCGTGTACCCGAATTTCGCAAGCGGTTTCGCCATGAGGATGCAGCTCATAGCTTCGTGAGTTATAGTTTTAATTTGTGGTTCATGCAAGTTTAGTTCGATTTGTCGTGGTTGTATAAATTTATGAAGTTCTAATCGGCGACTTCCGGGTCCTGTCCATCCGTGTGGAAATTATCTTTTAATTTTTATTCATATAAATATTATTTTTAACATTAAAATCGCCAAGTTAGTCCTTATAGCTATTTGCGGGTGAAAGATCCGTCAAAATCGGCCCAGGCGTTTCAAGATTAGCAAGAACAAACAAACAGACAATCTGATAGATAAAATATTTAAAATTATTTATTTTGTTGCGAGTACTGTTATATGCGTTTAATGAAAGCTGTTTATTTGACATTACAAACAAACACTTCAATTTTATTTATTTGTATAGATTATATACGATTCATCCTTGCTTCGCACGGTATATGTTTTGGCCCCTCCGATCGATCCCCCATCAATTCAAACGGAGATCGAAATTACGACGGCCTGTGCCGAGGTTCGAATCCCTAGCGGTGCCCTCAGACTAAACTCGCAACCGTCAGGTGGGAGTTGGCCTTCAGCCGCTCGTAAGTCGTTCCGCCTGTTTGGAGTACCATCTGCACTCGCCCCTATCGTCCGATGAAACTGTAAAGGCCGGCTGCGGCCAATAGTATTAGAGTAGTCCGAAAAAAAAGTATGTTTCCGTGTGGTAAAATGGGTATAAGATCAAGATATCGCTATAACTGCATGCAAATTTTGAATACATGTTATCATAGGTTAGTTTCAGTTTAACTCGATGTATGGGAGGAAAATTATATTAAAATTGAATAAATTTTGAAAGAGATACAGGTACTTTTTCCGAGATAAAGGTAAATGATATAAAAAACAAAGTATTTCTTTGGCATTAGCATTGTATTTATCAGTAAAAATCAATGGCACTGAAACGGTCTTAGAAAATTAATTATTTACGTTAATTAGTTTCCTTATAAGTAGCAAAAGTTTCTATAATTATTTATGTTCTTAATATAGTTGAACGGGTTTGTATGTTTATATTTTTTTTCTAAAATAAAAGTAGCCAAGTTACTCCATATTATATCAGCTACCTGCCAAAAAAGTCCCGGCAAAATCGGTCCAGCCATTTCAGAGATTAGCCGGAACAAACAGACCGACAGACAGACAGACAAAAATTATAAAAAATGTTATTTTGGCATATGTACCGTATATATATCCATATGCATGTAGTAAAAAATAGTTATTTCAATATTACAGACTCCAATTTTATTTATATGTATAGATGTATAGATAAAGCCTGGTAGCTATGAACCACTGTTTTTGCAATTTAATCGAAACGTCGAGAAAGGTAATTACCATATATACCATATATAATACCATACAATTATATGTGTTATAATATAACCCGTTACCTGTATATTTTTTTTTATGGATGATAATGGAATGGTACCCGCGCTGACAGTACGCAGGCGGGGCTCCAGTGGATGATGATAAGTTGAGCATAAGCTCAGGTTAGTTAACCCATCATGACATATTCATCAGGAATTTATCACGATGGTACATCGCTAGTAATGGGGTCATGAGTCCACATCAGTAACAATCACCTTTCCCCCCCGTTACCTATATTAATAATGTATACTAAACGGGAAAGATTTGAAATAAGTATTATCTATGTTCGTCTCTAGATTCCTCAAACAAGTTGAAGGTGGCGCACGTAAATTGGAAGCAGATTTCTCAATAGATCCAGCGTTTGAGCTCGCGCAACTGGTGTACGGTGGTGCAGACAACCCTGGACCTCTCCTCACGCCAGAGCTCAGCTTCTGTGTGGTGTCTGGTGACAACTGTGCCACGTATCCTCGCCAGTTCGATATATGTGTAAGTAATTATGTATAACTCTGTAACAAGTGTAGCTAGGATAAGCGTAGCTCGATTATATAATTACATTGTTTTTAAATAGAATATGAATAAAATATTGCCAACACAGAAAAAAGTGGTCTTGTGGTAAAGTGGGTCTCATTTTGCTGGTCTGGCTACTCTAGATTCTCAAGGGTACGATTGTCTTTTGTTTCTGTTCTTCACATATCGTTACAAGACACATATTACAAGTGAATTAACAATTTTGGTGTTTTATAATTGGTTACAACGATCACATCCTCGCACGTCGTTGAGACTCACATAGCAATTACCTGTTGATACTTATCATACTTGGGGTTTATCAAGAAGGGTATTAACTATTAGGGTAGTATATTAAGGTTTCTTAAGGATCGGCAAAGCGCACATGCACTACGGTAACCATTAACCATCAGACGGGCCGTATTCTTATTTGCCGACGTCATAGTATAAAAAAAATACAATATTAACTCCAAATGAATGTACCCCACACAACAATAAAGTTATATTCTATTCTAAATACAACAATTGATATGTCCACATTGTGCAGACTATATTATCTGTAGGACAGGTTCCGACCTAGTTCAGAGACTCTAGACCAGTGTTTCCCAACCTTTTATGTGTCATGCCCCTCCTTAGTCCTTCTAAATTTCTTATGCCCACTCCAATTTTATTTATATGTACAGATTGTGTACTGTAAGGTTTCTTGGGGACTAAAATTCGCGTTCTCGGCAGGGCAGTGCCATATCTGAGGAATCGATATTCTTCGCTGTAAAGACTTGGAGTGGCTTCCACTCCACCAGAGCGAAGGTGGTGAAGAAAACTTGGGGAAAACATGTGACCAATCTGTTGTTCTTCAGCGATAAACCGGGTATGATAATTACTTTAATTTATTCGTTTACACTTGGTTTTGGGGTTTGTCTCTCGTTAAAGTGGTGTTTAGAGCAGATCCACTTATATTATACAATACAATTATGGGGGGGGGGGGGGGGGGGGGATTGTTACTAATGTTGGCTAACACCATTGCAAGCAATGTACCAAATTAGGTTGTATGGGCTTCCTGATATCTGACTTCATGCTCATTTTATCATCCTCCACTGGTGCCCCGCCAGCTTAAACTATTCGCGCAGGCGGGTATTCAATCCATTATCCATTACTAATATTATAAAAAAGTAATACGCTGTCTGTCTGTCTGTCTCGCTTTCACGCCAAAACTTTTTTTAAATGAAATTTATGATAGTGGAAAGGACATGCTCTGTTTAATGCGTAAAAAGGATGATGAAAATGAAATGATCTTTATGCGGTTGAATCCTTATTCGTCATCTTTTCATTTCACTGAACAACTAATCAACACATCGCGTGCGTTTGCGCCATTTTATCACGTTCAACACATCGCGTTTTGTGCCAATAAGGTATCCAACAGAGAACAAACCTAACGTGCCTTGTTAAACATGACATTGACGTTTATTGGTTTTTGACACATAAAATCGTATATCGTGTGTATGTGTTTTTCTTTAAACCTAAAATTGGTCCATATTACAAATTTGGCGATTTTTTTTATTAATTTGTTTTACCTCTGGATACAAGCCCAGTTCCTTAAAGTTTTTTTTTTAAAGTAATGTCCATGTTAAATAATAATAAATGTCAAATGTGCACCCGACCTGCGCTTAATAACAATCGGTTTCTTCACATTTTATTATTTACATTTTTTAAAGAATGTTGGCACCATCCGAAATTAAATTATTTACCCATTTTTGTAGGTTATACAGAAATAATGTGTGGGTGTTTATTTAAAAAGCATCGTGACAAAATTAATAACCTATAATTAATAAATATATGGTTGTTGTATCAAAATAGAATTTTCTTAATTTTCACTAAAATAAAAACTAACTGTCTTTTTTATAAAATAAATGACCTTTTCATTGTGCCATATATTATGGAACTATTTAAATTATTTAGCTGATTGTAAGAAACAAAATGTTGGTTTGTAGATTAATACTGAGAATCATTATTTGTACGGAAACGATAAAAATATATTTTTGTGCCCAAAAACTCCTGTGAAAGATGGTTATTGTAATTGCATTTGGAAATTTGTATACGTCGTCATACGAGAACGCTCTACATACCAAAAAGGGTGTCGGTGAAAGATAAGATCTCGAAGTCGAGGAAACTTATTTTTGAGACTGTTGATTAAATATAAATACAGAGAGATTGTTTGTAAAAAAATTACACTTAAGGGAACATCGGAGGTAAAGCACACCGCTAAGCGACCGAGGACGACTAATTACTTGCACATCATTAAGTACCCATAATATGAGCCCTGCTAAGTCTTATGACTAGATGGCGCTGTGTGAAATTATCCATATGAATTATTATTTATGACTCTTGTGTGCAGATCCATTTTTATGTAAACCGTTATTTTTGAAGCTAGAAGCCCCGCCATAGACACGGGCGTGTAAAAAAAAATCCAAAACAGGACACTGTTTAAAGACTGTCTCCATTTTGAAATACGTGGTCAATAAAAAACATTCGAGATATTGTTTTAAAAAAAAAATACCCCACATAAAATGGATATTCCTCGCATTTTTGATGATGATACCATATTTTTGGGGTAAGTATAAATGCTTCTATATTCTGACTACAAAAATGTGTATCTTGCTGTCTCTTTCGTAGCAATCTTTGTTTATTCACGGGCTCGGTGGTCTAGCGGTTTATCACACCGCTTTACTTCAGATGGACGCGGGTTCGATTCCTCGCACGGTGCAAACATTTCAATATTTGTATTTATAGAAATAGATGTCTTCAATTATATTTATCGCCTAGAATAAACAAAATATAAGATCTGCTTAGTTTGGGACGAGATGGTTCTGTGTGAAGTGTTCTGTGTGATCCACGTATATAAGAGTCCACATCTGTGGTCCGTTGCGGGCGATTTTTTTTTACAAAATTACATGTACTGTGCGAGGAATTGAACTCGCATTATCCTCCGAACCATCAGAAGTAAGACGGTGTCTAAATCGTTAGACCACAGAGACCGTCGCATATTGCCACGTATATACACAGATAGACAGCACCCAGTGGGACCTTGTGTGTATGATTTCAAATATTTTCAGTGTTCAGAGACTGTGCGAGGTTCTAAGTTGCTACCGGGGCGGTAGTGACGTCACTATATTAGGGGAACGGTATGGTTACGGCTACGGGAAAAAGGAGTCCGATGGTAAAGGTGAGTTATTAATTGTATCTATATGTTATTCAAATTCAAATTCAAATTCAAAATATCTTTATTCATGTAGGTCTATTACAGACTCTTATGATATGTCAAATCTACCGTCAGTTCGGAATGATTTCGAGATGAGAAGAACTAACAAGAAACTCAGCTCGTATTTTTTTAATGTTGTACATATTTACAATAATACTATTTCATTTAAATTCTAATTTGGGAGAATAGAGTGACCACCAGCATATGCTATATAAAAAAAATCAAAAAATCTAAACAGTGTTCGCAACCTGAACAGACCAGTCCCCACAAGCAGCACCCGTTCACGAGTATGATGGATGAGCCAGCCATCATTGCACGACCATATTAGAGGGAGCACATCGACCCAGCCCACCACGCCGCCACAAGTTTGAACTTTATAGCGAGCATGACTGTTTCAAGTTACTCCACTACGTCATTTATATTATTTACAGCATAAACTGTACCAATCACAGTTTTCATCCATTACAATATTTAAATTACAATATGTCATTACTAAATTTAGGATAAGTTTCTTTAGTGTTTATTACATTATAATATTATAAACGCGAAAGTTTATAAGTATGAATGGATGTTTGTTACTCTTTCACGCAAAAACTACTCAACGGATTTTGTTGAAACTTTACAGTGATATAGCTTATACTTTAGAATAGCCTATGGGCTATAAATTACGCGGGTGAAACCGCGGCCACTGGTAGTAAATAAATAAAATTGAAGTGTCTGTTTCTAATTTCAAACAGTGGTTCGGTTTAGTACACCGATGGTTGCGGGTTCGGTTCCTCACACGGTACAAACATTTATATTCATGAGTATGATTGTATCGGTCTGGGTGTTTTCTATGTAGATTATGTTTGTATTTACAAAAGAAGATATCTATGTATTAATATCAGTTGTCTAGTACCCATAATACAAGCTCTGCTTACCGTGGGACTAGATGGTGCTATGTATTGTCCAGGGTTGTATATTTATTGTTTATTTATTTATTTATTCACCCGTTGCAGACGATTACATTTCAAGGACCTATTTCTACGTCCAATCTATATACGGTATCGGTTTGCATTTGAAGTAGTTACACCTCTCGATGATCAAGTCAACCTGACATGGTACATTTTTTTTTTTTTATGGATGATAATGGTATGGTGCACCCGCCTGCGCTAACGGTTTACGCTGGCGGGGCACCAGTGGAGGATGATAAGATGAGCATGAGGTCAGGTCAGTTAGCTCATCGTGACAAATTCACTAGGAATTTATCACGATGATTTCCAGGGGGAACCACGTGGAGGTCAACCTGATATGGTGCATTGCTAGTAATGGGGTCATGAGTCCACATTACTAACAATCCCCTTCCCCCCGACATGGTACATTGCTAGCCTTGAGATTATTGGTCCAAATTAAAATCCCCTCTACACACGTAGTTTTAGGGTTGTAATATGTAACAAGGCGGATAAAGAGATGGACGGACTGTATGAAAGATGATATGTTAAGAAAAGGAGTAAATAACGAGATGACTGCGAACAGGGATGAATGGAAGAGAAAAACATATTACAGCGACCCCAAATAAATGGGGTAAGGATGAAATGAAATTTTATTTGCGTGTTATACAGTTAGATATTAGGTAATACGTCCAAGTTACGTAGTAGGTACGTATGTTATTGGCAACTCTTGAATTGCCTCAATTTATGGGCATGCAAATTTATTATTATATTAAAATTAAATAATCTATAATGTCATAATTTAAAGTCAATGTCCTATGCACAATGATAATTATATATTAATAGTAACAATTATACAATATATAAAATGTCACAATGGTGATGTCATAAAAAATGAAGCAGATTGTGTGGAACTGTGTGTAGTGCGCTGGGGTCGGTGCAGCCAACGATGATGGTAATTAAAGGTGCAATATGAATGTATAACAGTATATTATAAAATATATTTCGCAACAAACTATGTATGGTAGCAGAAGGCAAGAGGAATAAGAATAACAAAACCATAGCAACAATGAAAATCTTTTATATAAAATTCTCGTGTCACAGTTTTCGTTCCCATACTCCTCCGAAACGGCTTGACCGATTCTCATGAAATTTTGTGAGCGTATTTAGTAGGTCTGAGAATCAGCCAACATCTATTTTTCAACCCCCTAAATGTTAGGGGTATTCCACCCCTAAATTTTTTTAAAATTTCTTAGACAAAATTTTTATTTTCTATTTTTTTATGATATATCATACAAAAATACATACAATCCTAAATTTTCCATCTTCTATCATCAACCCCTATCTTTTTATAGCTTTATTAATTTATATGGCATAACAACGTTTGACGGGACAGCTAGTATTCGTATTTTTAGTATTCGTATAAATATTTAAAAATACGAATTGTCGTGCCAGCCAGCAACCCCAATGTAAGGATTCCTGTACACAGTTGATGATGACAACATGTAACAAGGTTAACGGTGTGTGGGTAGGTTACGACTACATAACTGGCGGTGGCGGGACGGTGCTAAGTGTCCGCGGTGCGCAGCTGGTGGCGAGCTGTGCTTGTGGCGGCCGCTCCGCTCCCGACGACATGACGCTGGGCGCGTGTGCCGCGCACCGCCTCAACATCACGCTGGTGCACTCGCCGCTGTTCCACCAGGTATACACGCTCAGAGCCAACGCACAGTCGCATCCAGACACACTTACAGCCTATACTCGTACGCACGTAAGCACGCAAGCACGCAGGCAAGCCCACACGGAAACACGCACGCACGCATGCAAGTTCAGATCAGACGCACGCAATTATTACCCTTTCCAAACGATCCCCTATTTGGACGGTGATCGATATTACGACGGCCTGAGCTGACATTAGAACCTAGCAGTGCACTCTGACTAAAGTCGTTTCAGTCAGTCACGAGTTGACCTTCAGCCGCTCCTGTCCTGCGAATTTGGAGTGCCATCTGCAAGATGCAAAAAAAAAATGCTTATATTAAAATTTATTTGAATAAAGATTATTTCTATTTCTAAAAATGTAATATATCAATGCGTAGGGTGTAAATGGTGACGTTCTTAAATGATAGATTTCTGAAATGAATGAATCTTTTTGATTTTAACTTAGTATACACTTTAATACTTTCAGGGCATATGATTCAGATAGTGGCGACTTCATTATCAACACAATCACTCATTTACCTTTTTACAAAGTGGTAGACTTTATAAAAAGTCGTTTCTGCAGGTAACGGTAAAAAAGTCAATTCTAACCAGCTATATTGTTGCAGGCGCGACCACAAGATTACTCGCGTGAGGTGATCGCTCGCGACCGTCCCGTCTCATTCCATCGCCACTCGTCGCCAGAACCTCTCAGGGTGTACGCCACATGGTTCCAGCATGACGACATGGCGCTGAAACGGAAACGGACGAAAGACGAGCTTTAGCCGACTGAATAGAGATCAAATTTATTTGTCACTAGTTACCAAATGCGGTTTCAAATATTTGATGATATTTGGATATATTTTGAACATGTTGGAGGATATAAAAGCGTATCAGATATGTTTTGCTAATCTTGTTTTAGGATGATTTGAAATATAATATGTTCCCTATGGTTGCGACCAGGGTTGGCAACTTTCGAAAGGATCAACCCGGGAGAAATTTATATTTCAGAATTTTTAAAAAGGGGGGGGGGGGAGGTTTATTAAAATAGAAAAACCGTAGAAATTATTGCGTTCTGGCTAGTCGGAAGGTTAACCATTATTACCAGAGTCTCCCGGACGGTCCGAAAGAGTAGGCAACCCTAGTTGCCTAAGATATTGCATAAAATAAACAATGAATGCGAACTTTGTGTTTTAAAAATTCTAGGAATGCAATATGTGTTGATTTTAAAAAGATGGTAAGTAAATAATGAATGTTTTATATTTGTTTTCTTTTATATTTTATCTAGTTTTATATAAAATTAGTCATTAAGTTTATACAAGTTAATCCTAATATGATATGTTCATTATATCTAAATTTTTAATTCAAAATTTATAGTCCAAAACTTTGTTGAACATTAGTTGTAAGCAAAATTGTCGGCAATAATAAATCTATTAATTTAGAAATTAGTCATCACGCATATTTACTATTTTTACTTTTTAAAATTGCTCTCTATTGGCCTAGCTTTTTTATATTCAATTGTATTTTATTAGTTACATAGTTTTTTTTTTTTATTAATTATTATATTACTAAGATCGTGTCACACACGTTTAAGTTAGGTACTGAGTATTATATTAATTTGAGTACGTGTGAAAAATTATTTTGTATGTAATATTTGTAAGTTTCATCCATAACTTAAAGGAAGAGAAAATTATTTTCGTCCATATTAAAAATAATTAAAGGAATTAGTTCCAACTTTTAAAATTTTCGATTATTCTGAATCAATATTGATATTTCTTCTTAATTCGACAGCTCATATGTTATTCTCATATATTTATATACCATCGCTCCTAAGAATATCCTTCAATATCCTCAATCCTTAACGGGCCTAGAACGGGCAGGGAATTCTAAAAAAAGGCGAACATAATAGATCTATGCACGTCGCAGTGCTACACTTTCTCTTTAGTAATAGCCCAAAACTCCTAATTAAAAAGAAGATAGTCTCATATATTCATTATACTTTGAATTATTAGTGTTCGTAAAAATATTAATATATTTGAGCTAATGTTATAAAGAGGAAAGATTTGATTTTATGTCTGTATGTAATAGTTAGAAAGTTCAGAATATTGTAAGATACTTGATCATTCTTTAACCTTTAGAAAGCATTTTTTTTAACCTATTCCAATACTGTTGGCCGCAGCTGGCCTTTACAGCTTCACTGGACGATAAGGGCGTGTGCAGATGGCACTCCAAACCTGCAGAAGGAATTATGGAGCGACTAAAGGTCAACTCCTGTCTGACGGATACGACTTTAGTCTGAGGACACTGCTAGGCTTCGAACCTCTGGCTCTGACCGTTGTAATTTCGAGCTCCGTTTGAATTGGACGGGGCATCGCTCGGAGGGGCTAAAAAGCTATTTTATGAGCTAAGTATTACACTCGAGCGGCGTAGCATGAGACTAGACTAGCGACCTGTATTGAACGTACAGCGAAAGAGTTCGTTATAGAATTACAATTTTATAGATGTTATAATACGCATTTAACTGGTGTTGTGTTCAGTATTGTTGTTGTAAGTACCTACTTATGTGACATATCAGTTATTCACATTAATAAAATTTAATATTTTTGTATTAGATCTTTTATTTCCTAATTACATCTTACTTTAGTATATATATATGTTTTTTTTTATTTAATATTTTACGGCTCTGGATACAAGTCCTTTTTAGCCCAACATAAAATACAAAACCTTAAAAAAAATTATAATTTCTTCCCAGTGTTGGAAATAAATTTATATAAAGTCTTGAATAGTGCAGGCCTTGATAAGATCTCTTCTAGAGACTTCGGTACTTCATTACTATGCTCTTGAATCTCGTGAATGAGTAATAATCTGTCGAGTCCGTATTTTCTACATTTGAATATAATATGATTCAAATCTTCATCTTCATTGCAGTGAGTATATATATGTATAACTTAAGTATACCAATTTCGTAATTTTTTTCCCTCCCGCCCCTGTCATTGTCAATGTTATCAAATTTTAATTTATGGCTAAATTTATTACAGCGTGCGGCAACACCGTTGCCTAGTTACGATGCTGAGTAAAATAACAGCCTACATTTGGAACCGAATCCTCTTATATTAAATATCATTTGTATATACTTCTACAATATAAATATCTACGTACATAAATTATATAGATTACTAGCTGTCCCGGCAAACGTTGTTTTGCCTTAAAATAAAAAAAAGATTTAGGGGTGGACTACCCCTAACATTTAGGGGGATGAAAAATAGATGTTGGCCGATTCTCAGACCTACTCAATACGCTCACAAAATTTCATGAGAATCGATCAACCCGTTTCGGAGGAGTATGGGAACGAAAACTGACACGAGAATTTTATATATAAGATTTATATATATATTATTAACCGTCTTAACACGACTAATTTTATGGCATAAAAGGTGGTCATAGTTGTGACCACGGCTTGTACCACCTAGTGGAACCGTCAAGAGAGGTGTAAATACGTTTATTTGCATTTATAAAATTATATTCGTGTTAAGTCGGGTCTTAATAATATACATTATGTATATTAAACACGAAAGTTTAAAAATATCTACATAGATCTGTAAAGTTCAAATTTGTGGCGGCGTGGTGGGCCGGGTCAATGTGCACCCTCTAATATGGTTGAGTGCAATGATGGCTGGCTCATCCGTCACACTCGTGAACGGGTGCTGCTTGGGAGGACTGGTCTGTTGAGTTACGAACACTAATTACCGTAGGTATTTGCTTTTGTCATAATTGCAAGAGCATATGCTGGTGGCCACTCTATTCTCCCAAATTAGAATTCAAAAATGATTTTGTATTATTGTACACAATATTTGAAACGAATACGAGCTGAAGTTCTTGTCAATTCTCAACTTGAAAGCATTCCGATCTGATATTTTGATTTGATTTTTACTATATGAACTTAATAGTATAATTTGTTATGATTTGTTCATGCACGAATTGTACCGAAACGACTTGTCGGTGCAACCGACTGCTTACAATACTAGAACGAGCCACAAAGTACCTCGAATCTGTGTGCACAAACAAAGTGCGGACGTGTATTAATAATATCATATTTGTTCTCGACAGTAGGATCATATTCATCATCGTAGACAGAAGTATGAAAAACATTACTCTTTTCTTCTCGGTAGTTGAGTAAATATAGATCTTTATAGGAAAATGTACTGATCATATAATACGGAGACAAAGTTTCTTTTTTATGGATGATAATGGAATGGTGCACTCGCCTGCGCTAACGGTTTGCGTTGGCGGGGCACCAGTGAAAGATAATAAGATGAGCATGTCAGTAGCCCATGGTGGCAAATTCGCTAGGAATTTATCACGATGGTTTCCACGAGGAGTTTCCACCGCGTGGAGGATTTCTAACTCTATAAGGATTCCTAGTCGCCTTCCCCCCAAAAAAGTTACAAATTATATCATCAAGGTACAAATGATTATCACTAGTGTTGATTTTTTTAATACCTATAATTTCATAACCAATGGGTCAATATTTTTTTTATTTTATCTGTTAACTGTGATGAGCTATTTTCTGGTTCTGGTTTACCGTCGACTTTTGAGAGAACTTGTAATTAATACTAATTATTAATTAAATGTAAAAATGCTTGTATAGAATAGAAGTTTATATACAGAAAAAATATTCTTTATTTATATAATACGATTATGCTGGTCGAGACGATGTATATTACAGATGATGATAAACTGACAATGTGTACATAAAAATAATGATCTTATATACTAAATAAAAGTAAAAATGTTGTAACATGGAAATCAAGACAATATTGAATTTGTCGACATTATTAAATGCAATTATTATTTTGATGTATCTAGGTGACTGTGTCCCATCTTTATTTATATAAACGTTATTTAGTACTTATATTTTTTAGTCGCTGTTTGATTTCTGTATTAAATAATAAGTTGTAACATAAATCAAACCGCGATTAAAAGGAATCTTACTAAATTATATCTTACTCACTACACCACTAAGGTAATTAAAATGAAATAAAATCTATATATTTAGAAAAATAAAATAATATGCAATTAACAACCTCTATAACTAGGATGGTAATCTACAATCCAGTTAATTAATTATGTTCCTCTTGTCTTCGTCTAATGGAGGTATTCAGTATCCTGGGGTGACTTGCTTGGAGCCGATACCTGGAGAATATTCCAGTCACGTTACTTAATAAACAACAGCTTTCGCTTGTTACGAAATCAAATTAATCATTTTGGCACAATCAATAGATCCAGACCTAAGGCATACTTCGGGCATTAATTACTTTACTATAGCTATATTGAATCGGATAGATACAGCTTGAGCGTTCGCAGGGGTTCTCACAAATGTACTTAAGTCTTTTTATTTCACGATCTCGGAGGTCTAGCGGTTAAGCACACTGCTAAATTCGATGATCGCGGGTTCGTATTTACACAAATGTATTTAAGTAATTACATCAATTGCTTGGTAACCATAACAGAAGCTCTGCTTAGTTTGGGAGTAGATGGCGCTGAGTGATTTCTTAAAAACTCACAACAATGAAAAAACAAAAGCAACGTGAGACGCAAATCTTAATTCTCAGGTACGGTCAATACATGAAGAGTTACCTCTGTGGTGCTGTTCATGTTATTAATTGGAAATGTTAAATTACAATGATTATTTAAAAGAGCAACACTTCTCTCTTCTTCTTGTATGAGACAGCTTTCCGAATGAGCGGTAGATTAAAAAAAACATTGATATGACTATTCAAAAGTGCTTAAATTAAGTATATTACATTACAATAATATAATATCACTAGCTGTGGCCGCGGGTTCACCCGCGTTATTTTTCAATAAAAAATACAGCCTATTTGTTATTCTGATGCATAAGCTATATTACTGTAGTTTCATCAAAATCCGTTCAGTAGTGTTTGCGTGAAAGAGTAACAAACATACTCACAAACTTTAGCGTTTATAATATTAATAAAATTAAGACAGCGTACTCTTGGATTCCGCCTTATCTGATACGATGGGATTTAGATTTTAAACATGTTCATCGAGTGGTGTATGTATATCTAGTCTCAGCTTAGTTTAATGGGCCGTAAGCTCGTAATGAGACGGGCACTTAAATTTTACCAGCAGTTGGTACTTAGCAACAATAGTTACAAAGCTTTCTTAGAAACATTATTATAATGTGGACTTGATATTACAGTTTAATAAAAATATATTGTTTCTTACAAATGATAAAGTGTGTTTGTGATAATGGATTAATCATATTTTTTTATGAACTATAACGGTGCAACCTGCGTTAACGGTTGACGCTGGCGGGGCACCAGTGGAGGATGATAAGATGAACATGATGTCAGGTCAGTTATAGTGATAAATCCATCAGGAATTTCTCATGATGGTTTCCAGGGGGAATCGCATGAAGGTCAACCTGACATGGTACATTGTTATCCGTCGGAGTCAATAATCCACATTTTTAACAGTCCTCTTCCCCGGTTAATCATAGCAAGCACTTCGATCCTGGTCAAACATGGTCATTCTCACGACTTCTCCAAGCTTGAGGTTAAAGCTAGAATTACGCTAATTAACTAACAGTGAAATAAATAATAGAGCAAGTGACTTAATTCGGAACATTTTAATACAATTGGCGGCCTCTAGAGATTAAGCGAAACGACTTACCTCTGATGATCGCGGGTTCGATTCCCGATTTGTATTTATGACTATGATTATTATTAGTGTGGGTGTTTTATATGAATATTATGAATATATTAACAAAAAAAAATGTATTCCTATCA
Source organism: Achroia grisella (assembly GCF_030625045.1). Lineage (NCBI taxonomy): Eukaryota > Metazoa > Arthropoda > Insecta > Lepidoptera > Pyralidae > Achroia > Achroia grisella. The sequence continues at coordinate 21,324 of NW_026712862.1, read as the reverse complement.
GTATCTATAACACAAAGTCTACACACATAATAGAAGTCAGACTTCAACGTCCAACGCGGTATATCGACTATCCCCTCCTCCATGCGAGAAAAATTAAAACGGGGTTTATTAGGATTTGTCTTAATCTATATAGAAGTTTCGCCTCAAAATTAATCATTATTTATAGATTTCCAAAACTAGAAATTCTTTTGTGTACTCCTCCTATAAAAAAAAATGTATTCATATCAGTACCTACAACACAAACTCTGCTTAGCTTTCTACTAGATGTCACGTAAATTGTTCTAGGTCAATTTTGTTCGTTTTATAAAAACAATAAAGAAAGTTTATAGGTACTTGCATAGTCAAGTGTCAATATGATGATCATGTTTTTTTTAGATGGATTATCAATATATTTTCCAGTTAACGTGTAAAGGATGTATGTTGGGAGGACAAAATACTACTCAGGAATCCTTGTTCTACTATAGATTACGGCTTATATATATCATTGGTGCTCTATGCACTACACCCGTAGAAGAAAAAATAAATCATTTCTAACCATTTAGCAAATGACACTCTAACGAAGAACTCGCTAAAACCAATCTCCTAAGTTTTTGCTTACCAATCATCCCTCAACGAAATCTCCAAAGTGTTTGACATGAACGTCACAAGAAACGTTATTTATTCTAGCAAACTTTCCACGTACTTTGGCAACTTGTGAAAGGATCAAAGAGGGGTCAGGTCGGACCAATTTGTCATTCGTCACGCGATACTTTGATAAGTACTAAAAACTTACATTTTTCATTATGCGAAACTTTGGAGTGCCGTCAAATTCCACGACCCACCTCATACATTAACCTTCACCCTTACTCCTCAAGAGTTAGAGCTGATTTCGGCCCGCAGAAATATCGGGAATTTTCTCGTCCAAAAAGATGTAAGTCCGAATAAGAAAATATGTCGACGCCTGGTTATATACAGAGCTACATTGCGGTTACTGCACGAAGTTATTGGTCCAACTTTTGTTCGGAAACTCATAATCGACAAGGGTCTTGGACTTGGTTTGTTAATATAAAGTTGTTTAAAAAATCTCCTTAGGGTTGCACCTCATTAGAGACTACGTGATCTCGTATTTCTGAAATACAAAACTAGAAAACTGTTTAAAAAATTTGATAAACTGAGTTGCAAACCGTCCCGTCGAATAGAAAATTTCTTGCTACATTTCTTCTCTTTCCTTGCTAATGATGATTAGGCCGTTTAAATATTAATTTCTCTTTCAAACTAATAGTTTACTTGACTAATAGGCTTCCTGAATATTCCGGTCGAGATACCCACTAGACTTCTAAAATATGTAACTGGCCGCTAATAAAACTTATAAAAAATATTCTTTTAAATAAAGAAGAAGAAGAAAAAAGAATAAACGCCCGTCGTTTTTTGTTATTGTTAATAAAAATATCATAAGAGTTAGATATACTGTGCTCCGCTTTTTCTACATTAAATGATATTTACCTGTACTGTATACTGGAAAAATACTCCTAGACGATAAGTTTACTGTAAACAACTATTTCGCGATATTTATTGACGTTTGTTATATTCCGCAAGATGGTACCTCAGTTTTTCTGCCTTCCGGGCATCTTCTACTTACTGGACCCAGTGTGCGCAATGTTTCTTTTTTTCAGTTTCTTCTTTCTTTACCAGTACTTTGGATTGGATTGCTGCTCATTGCGTAAATTTATCCTAAATTGATCACTAAACCATGCTGTTGGTATAATGATTTTAAAATTTAAAATATATTTTTAATTGTCTATATTACGTGTGTTTGGAGTAAAATTAATGCGTAAAGTGATAAATGGGTGTGTGAAATATGTACAAAAAGTTGTCCATTTAATTGTAAAACGTATAAAGATTTGCATTTATATTTTAGGAAGGAGATAATATTTCACAGTCGACCCGTCTGTCCATCCATTAATAGCTACAAGCCTGATTTCAGATTGTTTAGCCGTGATTAATGGTAGACTCAAAGCTTGCGCGTCCACCCTGACTCTACAGGCGCAATTCATTAATTCTCTGTTCCAATTAACGCTCTCGAAGCTCGTTGAAATAATAGACGTGTGTAGGTACTCTGATCGTTATCAATAGAGGGATAATCATATATGAGTATTTAATAAAATAGTAAAGAAAAGTACAATCTGATGATGCTTAGAATTTGAACTCTAAAATAGTCCAAAATCGATGACCTTGGTGGTCTAGTAATTTAGCACACCGCATTACTTCTGATGGTCGCGGGTTCGATTTATTGCATGGTATAAATATTTGTATTCGTCATACTCGTGAACTATTTTTCAAAATTATCAACTATTTCGTATTTGTGTACGCTAATCTGATGTTTTTTTTATTCTTTTATTTTTTATTATTATTATTGGCTATTGGTGCTAAGGAAACCTACAGGTCTCTGTACAGGACAACAGATCTATGATGTTCGTCCTTTTTAGAGTGCTGCCTAGGCCAATCACTGACAAGAAGGATATTCATTGAAGGATATTCTTAGTAGCAATAGTTTTTATTTCCTCAAAACAGAGTGTGTAATTTCCAAAGGATATATTTCGTTTACACATGACTGGGCTATAATCATATAGGACGTATAGTAGACTTTCCTCTTCCATTTGGCAAAAACTGCAAATATTAGTGTGTTTAATATATTAGTCTTACTACACAAATAGTTTGTGAAGCAGCGTGCTCAACTAGTTATAGAATTTCAATTTAAAATTGAACTGCCTATTAAAAATCTTATTTCTACACCATTAACGCTGAAATTAAATTAATCTGTCCGCGGCAGACTTGTGGCTTTAGTGGATCGATCTGTATTCCTTACCTACTAGTTTCTTATTTCATTTATGTGAAGTTATTATGTTTATCGTGATATAGACTTCGTGCAAAGTCGTCTGTACGGGATTGTATACATTCGAAAGAAGATCAAGAACGAGGGAGAAAAGATAACAGCGTGTAATCGCATATTCTGTACAAGACTAATGTCGTATATGTAATAAAACAATTACTATTGTTGGATTAATAATACAACATATGGTTATATTTATTTTAGGTTCAAATTGTCTTGAACAACTATAAAAAACATACGACGAAATATGTATATATAAAATAGTGCCTATTTCAGTAAGATGTGACCTGCGTCGTGTAAAGTTACAGTCTACAGATAACATAGATGAGAATGATGTAGATTTATTCATTTAGATTTTGACTGTTACCGTTCATTCTAGTTATAGTTCTTCAGGTCTATCAGTCAATTATCGTCAATTTGTGTTCAGTTGCAATTATCTTATATATAAAATTCTCGTGTCACAGTTTTCGTTCCCATACTCCTCCGAAACGGCTTGACCGATTCTCAATTCTCGTGTCACAGTTTTTGTTCCCATACTCCTCCGAAACGACTTGACCGAATCTCATTAAATTTTGTGAGCGTATTCTCAGACCTACTCAGTCTGAGAATCGGCCAACATCTATTTTTCATCCCCCTAAATGTTAGGCGTAGTCCACCCCTAATTTTTTTTATTTTATTTTAAGACAAAACAACGTTTGCCGGACAGCTAGGAAAATAATATAAGATCTATCATTAGTATTAAGTTAAATCTACCGTCACTTTACTAATAATAATAATGACCTTGGAAAATATACACTGAGTCATCTAGTCTTAAGTGAAACAGGGTTAGTGTTGTGGATACTAGACAACTGAAATAATTATATAGTTAAAATTAATTTTTACTTCGTAAATACATACATAATACAAATAGAAAACACCCAGATCAATACAAACATTCATACACATGAATGCAAGTTTTTGTATCGTGCGACGAATCAAACCTGCTACCATCGGAGGCAAGGTGGTGTGCTGAATCTCTAGACCATCGGTTTGCAATATGGAATTTAGTATGGAGGGTGAGATTGGTAATGCTTTAGATCGTATATGATTTTGATTTCAAATTGAACCAACGTTTGCAAAACGAAACTGCATATATTTAGATCAACTGAGAGGAAGATCAAAACTTCACGGATATTGGTGGGTACGTACGTAAGTTGGCTAATATAAACTAGAAATCGCTTTTCAATACGGCGCACGCTGGCAGGGAATCGTTGGAATATTCTTATATTTGGTTTGCAGGACTCTCGAATCTCGAGCGAGGCAGCCTTTGAGGCAAATGCAAATAAAAAGAACCGTTTTTCAACCAAATCGTAAATCAAGGCACTCCGGGGGAGAGATGGGGCATGGCTCGGAGTCTTTATCCAATGTACCAACGACTTTTTATATCCTAATAGATGTATTTAACGTTTGAATTCTGATTGCGATATTCACAGTCCTCTTCAAACAAATAGTAGAAACTATTATATTATCTGTGGTCGAAACAAATAGAGAAATACTGATTTACTCCTCCCATCAGGCGGCATTTTTATCTATTTGAGCTTATGTTATAGGCATTAGACAACATAATCACATTTCTTTTGGAAATATGTACATAGAAAACAACAAGACCGATACAAAAAATCATACTCAAGAATACAAATGTTTTTACCGTGCGGGGAATCTAACCCGCGACCATCGTAAATAGGACGATGTGGTAAACCGCTAGACCATCGAGGCCGTAGGCAAAAAAGATGTAATGACTATCTGAGTAAACGCAGGGAGGAAAAGGAGAGTGTTAGTAATGTGCATTGATGATCTTATTGCTAGCTACTATGTTAAGTTGACCTCCACGCGGTTCCCCTGGAAACCATCGTGATAATTTCTTGGCGAATTTATCACAATGGGCTAACTGACCTGACCTTATGTTCATCTTATCATCTTCCACTGGTGCCCCGCCAGCGTAAACCGTTAGCGCAGGTGGTTGCACCAATCCATTATCATAGATAAAACAATGAATAAACGCTTCTACATTATCTATTTATCTGTACTAGTTATTGCCCACTGACCATAATTAATTTAACATTTCGAATATAGACAATACAATAAATATTAAAGACAAACAATTTTTAATCCATTCACAATTTGATCACAGACTAACAATAAACAAAATAGTATACATGCGCGTGTGTGTCACATACATGGTAATGTGTGTAATGATTTTTTTTTTATTAATTTAATGTAACTTTATGCATAATTAAAAAAATAATAGCTATTTGCACTCCTTCTTTATATACAATATAATTGTGTAAAATTTCTTACTCTTCCGTCCGCGCAATTTTCTTAAAAAGGAGTACAAAGTCTTTGCTTCACGTATTTTTTTAGATATTCCGTCATTTCATTTCGATTCCCGTCAAACAATGGACACTAACCCTAAACAAGTGTGCGAGCACTTATCAAAATATATTCAGGTTGTGAAAGCAGTCAAGTCTTTTTGCGCCAATTACTGCAAAAATCCATTTCATATTACATCCTGTATGTGACATCGCCGAAATAAATGTGCCTGTGAGCCTTCAAAGGTTACAAAAGATGGATTTTTTGGCCGTTTAAAAAATATGAGTCCCATATGCAAGCACGAGTTGTGCATAATACTAGAATTTGTATAAAGTCAGCTCTCTCGCTACTTTATGAAAGATCAGCTTTTAAGAGATAATATCGTTATTTATCAAACTAGCTGTTACCCGCGACTTCGTCCGAAATTACCGGTCTATTAATTGTAATAATAGGAATAGGACGTATGGAACATACCTATGTTGCTGACTGTGTCTAGGGCAGCTCGCTTTTTAGCTTAATAATAAGTCCTCTTATTATTAATGTAAATAAACTTTATAATATAAAAGTACTCTAAGTTACTCTTTATAGCATTAGCTATCTGCAAACTGCGACTTATATCTTAGTAATTATAATTAAAGTATAATTAATTATTAATTATTTTAATTAAAATAAGCACCTTTCTATGTTATCTGCTATATACATATGAATTAATAAATAAGTAAATTATTTTCTGTTCTAATCTTTTATAGATTAATATTGGAGTGTCTGTTTGTAATATTGAAATAACCGTTTTTTACTACATGCATATGAATATAAATACGGTACATACACAAAAATACATTTTATTTTCAATTTTTGTCTGTCTGTTTGTTCTGACTAATGTCTGAAATGGCTGGACCGATTTTGACGGGACTTTTTTTGACAGGTAGCTAATATAATAAGGAGTAATTTAGGCTACTTTTATTTTAGGAAAAATCTTCTATTTTAGAAAAATAAAGTTAAATTCCACGCGGACGAAGTCGCGGGAACAGCTAGCAAAGTAATATGTTTCTAGTACCCCGCTAATAATAACCTAAGGTCAGTATGTAGGATACGATGAGAAACAGAATGGTTCCCTCAGGATAAGCAAATAATTATCTCTCAGAAAAGGATTAATGTGCTCGCTTGGTAAATATACAGGATTACGTAAATGTAAAGAGTGAAATCCTTTCAGCCAGTGCTCATTCTAGAATCCTGTTCGCCCATCATCGTGCCTCCTTATCTTGCAATTCTATGGTCGTATGTCACAATTATGGACTTACAGATCGAGTCAAGATCGCTGGAAGATAATAGATACGAGCAGCGCAGGACCGATCGTAGTGGAGATCTTTTGCCTATGTCCCGCAATGGACGTCTTCTGGGCTAAAATGATGATGATGATGTCACAATTCACACCAAAAGACGGTTTTCAAAGCAAGAATTATCTTGCTTTGAATTACAGAGGAAAAATTTGCTGATACATAGTTTTGTTTTATGTACTTGAGATAGCAAAAAAGCTGAAGACCCGCCTGATGGTAAATGGTAACTGTCGACCATATACATGTACATCATATTATCATGTGGCACCCGTGATACGACTCACAAGCAACATACAAGTTTCTTACTCATTCTTCTTATGATAAGTTCCGAATGAGTGGTAGAATAAAAAAATGTGACTATTAAAAAGTGCTTATATTAAGTTTGTTTGAATAAAGATTATTTATGTTTCTATTAACCATGCTATGTCATCTATCAAGTGTCAAAATATGATGCCTCTTATCCAGTAATTTCACTGCTTAATCTGCAACCTACAACAACACAATTTACAAACTGCTCTGCGGCTGTAAGATCAAGAGTTATCTGAACCTGAGGGTGACGCAGCTGGAATTGAATCACAACACGTGATCCACAAAGCGTTCGTGGATCGGGTCCCTACCAACTTTTTGACGACCTCGGTGGTCTAGCGGTCTAGCACACCGCTTTACGACCGTTGGTCGCGGGTTTGATTACTCGCACGGCACAAACATTTGTATTCATGAGTACGATTGTTTGTATCGGTCTGGGTGTTTTTAATGTATAATATGTATGTATTTACAAAAAAAATCTATGTATTTGTAACAGTTGTCTAGTACCCATAATACAAGCTTTAGCTAGGTTAACTTGGGTCTAGGTGGAGCTGTGTGAATTGTCCTGAGATTATTATTATGCTGTCCACCTGTTGCGGCCTCTTTGACAGGACTGCTTGCTGGCCGGTTATAAGACGTGACTAGGACAGACGAAAGAATTGACAAGACAGACACGGCAACGAAAAAGACGGACAATTACATAGAGATTTTGAATAATTATATTTTACTTTTAAAACAAGCTCTCTTCTTTCATTTCAAGGACATTTCTTAACGGTCGGCCGACCAGCAGATTGTTCACCACCTTTATGAAGGAAAACTACTGGCCGAAGGGAGTAGTGTACTGGCGCTACAGTGGCACCGTTTGCTATAATCACAAAACCGATATTATTATTTTATTTTATGTCTTATACATAAAATTCTCGTATCCCAATGTTAGTTACCTTACTGCTCCGAAACGGGTTGACCGATTTTATGAATTTTATATGCATATTCAGTCGGTCTTCAGATTCTTAAGTGATAAGGGTTGTCCACTCCCAACAATTTTATTATTATTTTATGGACCTTTTTTATTTTTTATTTATAATACATACAACCCTAAATTTTCACCCTTCTACCACCAACTATTTTTTTAAAATCGATATTGGTATCTACACTTATAAGGCAAAACAACGGGACAGCTACTTTTCTATATATGTTAGTCCTTAAGGTATATATAATATGGGTCAATATCGTTATATAAATAATATTAAGTTGCCTAAAGCAAAATAAATAAATACAAAGATGATACAGAGTACCAAGGATGTTATGGATATGAAATTTCGAATACGGATAGGTTTCGGATATAGCAATGATTATTATACCGGATACGGATACGGATGCGTATATGAAATTATTTCGTATTATCCGTTAGTTTCGGATAATTTCGGTTACGGATATTAATTCTTTAAGGAATTTCAAAAGTAAAATGCAAATAACTAATAAAATAGTTACATAATGTGTCTCAATTTCACTACGCCCATATACGATATTATCCGACAAATTTATTTCGGATTCGGTTACGGTTACGGAGCTCCCTAACCTCACTACAGAGTACTAATGCTAGTGCTCAAGTTTATACTCTGTGCATCTGTGGTGAAAGCGTAGGATAATTATTATTAATATATAATTCATATATATAAATACACATATATAAACATTTTCAGATAATAAGAACAGTATATCATAGTTTGAGTGTTCTAATAAAAGTGGATTAGTTTGGTCGCATATGGCAGCGAAGCCATTTATCTTGCAGCGCCTGTATTTGTGTTTAGTCATATCCGTGCTCATATATCTGATTTTTTTATGCTACTATAATGGCAAACAAGCATCTGATGGTAAATGGTTACCGTAGCCTATGGACGCCTGAAACATCAACGTGCGCGTTGCTCTCTCTTAAGAAACCTCTTTTTTCTCTCTTGAAACACTCTTCTTGCTTTATTTATTGTTATATACTGTAGATACAAACAAATTACCAGGGAAAACGACGGCCTCGGTGGTCAAGTGGTATAGCACACCGCCTTACTTCCGAAGGTCACGGGTTCGATTCCTTGCACGGCACAAATTTCTATATTCATGAGTATGGTTGTTTGTATCGGTCTGGGTGTTTTCTATATGTATGTAATTACGAAAAAAATATATCTATGTATTTGTATCAGTTATCTAAACTATCATGAGGTCAGGTCAGTTAGCCCATCGTGATAAATTCCAAGAATTAATAAGATGATTAAGATAAATTCATATGATTTTTTTCTGAATGTTATTAAGAAAACCTCCACGCGGTTTCCAGAGGTCAACCTGACATGGTACATTGCTAGCAATAAGATCATGAATCCACATTATTAAGAATACCTTTTCCCACCAATTTTTATATGTCAGATTATTATTTATATTAAACGATACATAAATACTTAATCAATTTATTTTGATTAAGTCTCAATCTCTGCTCAGTATTGTATGTGTTATACAAAACTAATATATCTTTAGACAATATCTGATTTCCAGTACTAATACTCTATTCAGAGGCGAACCGGGGTGAATGGACATGAACATAACACCGTCTAGAGCCTTCACCGCGTGTCCAATTTATTTTATTGCAGTTTATATCGCTGTTCCGTTTCTCCCACGGCCACTCGTAAAGTTGAGTGTCTATTTGGTATATTCTGTATTAAGATAAACAACGCTCGAGATTTCAGATACTCGTATTTAAATATTAAGTAACATCAGTTACTTAACTTTCGTGTTTAATATACATTAGTTAAATTATATCAGCGTGGAATCCAGTCATTAATAAATTCAAGCAAAGTTCAGTGGCATCAATAGTCAATAAGTGTATGGATACCGTGAGTGTGTCGCGAACTTTCGTTAAACAATCTAGTGACGGTAGATGAAAGAACTGCTGTCACCTATCTACATTGACATCGCTGTTGCTCCAGTCAGCTCGTGACCACGGCTAGTGCAACCTAGTCGAAACGTCGAGAGAGGTAAATACCTTTATTTGCCATAAAATTATTCGTGTTAAGACCCGGTTAATAATTTAAATAATTAAGTAACATATTACGTTCTATTTAAAATACAAATAGATTTTCTTTTTAATAAGTGATAATGGATTTTTTTAGCTTGGACGAGGGTTAGAGGGTTGGTTAATTGAACAGCGAGCGTGCATCGCAATAGTTGTTCATGCACGGGATTTTCATTTAACGTTAGACATATATAAGTAAACATTGCAAATAAACTGGCTTTTTAAAAAACAAAGAGAAATAAAAAGAAATTCAATTGAGCTTCTTACCAGCTCTTCTCGATTGAATCTGTAGTTCTGTATACTGAAAGGTAGGGAAACAATTATAATATAAAAAAATGACGTTCATAAACGGCTAAAGTGTCCTACATGAATTATTTTTTAATATGAATTTGGTTAATTGGTTTAAAATGAACTTTTGTACTTGAAGAATAGATGTACCATGTTACGTTGACCTCCACGCGGCATACCCTGGAAACCATCTTGATAAATTCATGATGAATTTACCACGATGGGCTAACTGACCTGACTTCTTGCTTATCTTATCATCCTCCACTGGTGCCTTGCAGCGTAAACCATTAGCGCGTGCGGGTGAACCATACCATTATCGTCCATTAAAAATATATAGATATATGGTATATATTTTTATGAACTCGTTAATTATTTGTTAACAATAACAAATAATTAACGAGTTTATATAAATATATACAGAAAAAGAAGTAAAAAGAACAAGAGTACAGAACTCTTGTTCTTTTTCTAACTTTATACCATTTGTGTTGCCTTTATATGTAGTGACTAGCTAGTGCCCGCGGCTTCGCTCGCGTTAATTTATCCCCTTAGGGGTGGAATTTATCAAAATCCTTTCTTAGGGGATGCCTACGTCTTAGTAGATTTATGCATGCAAAATCTCAGTCCGATCGGTTTAATTGACAAAGTTTCATACAAACTTTCATCCCCTATTTTATTCCCTTGGGGGAAGAATTAATCAAAATCCTTTCCTAGCGGATGCCTACGTCATAACATCGACCTGCATGCCAAATTTCAGCCCGATCCGTCGAGTGGTTTGGGCTGTGCATTGATAGATCACTATGTTAGTCACCTTTGAGTTATAGGTATATAGGTGTAGTATTTAACACAATTATTCTGTTGTTATTTATAAAAGCCTGTTAGTGGCTTAATTCGTTTTAAAATTAGTACTAAGAATTAGCACAGCCGGGTGTATAACTTTCATCCATTTAATTAAAAAAAAAAGTTTTAATAAAAACTATCACCACACTAAAGAAAGAATATAGCTATTATTCTTTTTTATTTCAGCAACACAATAATGTAATAGTAATGAAGTACCGAAGTCTCTAGAAGAGATCTTATCAAGGCCTGCACTATTCAAGATTCTATATAAATTTATTTCCAACACTGTGAAGAAATTGTAATTATTTTTTTAAGTTTATGTTTTTTATCTTGGGCTAAAAGGACTTGTATCCAGAGCCGTAAAATATTAAGTAAGAAAAAAATATAAGAGCCAATTTAATGTCAACTTCTGTTTATAGCCACGTTGTAATAGTTGGGTGGGATCACTTTCATCCCGGCTCGGTCGCCTCGACCCCTGTAAATACAGATAAAAGGGGATAATATCTTTATAAACAGCATGTCGGAGCGAATAGCTTCTAGATATTCCGGACATGTTCACAAAAATGTGGTTTGTTGAAAGATTTTATTTTATGATTGACTTTTTCTGGCATTTGTTGTGTATTTTATGTCACGAAGTAAGAATTACTTTTTTCCTGGAATTACTTGTGTATTTTGTGTTTATGTCACGATGTAAGTTTTGTTTTTTAAACACATCTTATAAATCAATTACAAATATTTTTTTGGCGGTGAAATTACAGGATAAGAAGCGTGATACCAGTCTTTTGGGATGACAACTCATTTGTATTTTTTTAAATGGATGATTATGGAATGGTGCTTCCACCTGCGCTAACGTTATACCCTGGCGGGCAACAGTGGAGGATGATAGGATGAGCCCGAAACCGGTTCAGTCTATTGTGGTCAATTAATCTAGAATGAACAGGGAAGTTTTCGAAGGGAGACCATGTGGAGATCGGCCCGACATAACATTGCTAGCAAAGGGATCACTATTTACCATTCCTAAACATCCTCTCCCCGTTCCTTTAGAACTATTTGAGTTAATAATTTATTTATTAACTAAAATAGTGTAATGATAGTAAGGTATATTGAATTTTGAAATAAGACTTAATACTTTCTCAGCTAATGTAAGATATTTATGTCGCCGACTGTACACAAGTGCATCAATTTATTGTGGTGTAAGAATTAATTAGAGATAGTTAGGTAAACGCAGTAAAAGTTACCGCCAGCAGATGCTCGACTGCATATTTCTTGCCTCATCTGATCCCTGCAGTTTTTCCTCGATCTCACAAAAGGATTCCGTGGTAAAATGTATAATCATTTCAGCCCCGGTAGTCTTGTGGTTTAATGCCTTGTTTCCGATGGTCGCGGTTTCAATTCCACGCTCAGTACAAACATTTATATTAATGACTAGGATTATTTGTATCGATATGGGTGTTTTCTATATATCTATATTATTTATGATTAAAAAAAATATATATTTTTTTATAAGTCTCTATCAGTTGTTTTGTATTCACAACAAGTTTTACTTATCTTGGGATTGGTGGCGCTATGTGAATTGTACAGGGTTATTATTATAATATATATTTAGTTATAATTTTATACATTTCCTCTTAGAAAACATATCATACAAATTTATACCTATAGATTATATTTTATTATTCACCAGCAAATAATTATATCTAAATAAAATATTGTACCCAGTGCTTCATATTCTGGAGCAAGTAGCTCCAGAATATATGAACGGAACCCGATGTTTTCAGTCGCATTTCGCTCTTAGCTGCGTTCATTTTCTCCTATTGCTTTCAGGAGGTTCCATTGCTTATAAAAAGGGTTTTTTTCATTGAAAATGGTTATTTCGTAGACGCTCGGTAAAGTTGAACGTAAACCGTGCGTTGCTAATGGGAAGTCCGCAGATGTTCAAATGAATTGAATGAAGCTTGTAAAATCTTGCAATTGCATTTTTGTAATGTCTTAAGAACGATATATTATACTTATTGAGTACTCAGAATCAGCAGAAATAGCTTTAACTATTGTGCATTGCGTTAGTTTTAGTATATTTATCTATATTTAACGTGTATGTATGTATTTATTATTTTATTAATTCAATATATATCTTACTTATTCATACATGTATATAATAATTTTGTTTACTGTATATTTATATAATATATATATGTATATATATATATATCTTGCATAGTTATTTATATGTATTAGCAAATTTAAAACAGCTCTCGCTGATACCCCACTGCGCTTTCTGTTTATACCCTAAGGTTAGCTGGGAGAGAATGCCATACGGCATTAAGCTCGCCTGTTGTACAAAATTTTGTTTTTGTTCAATAAAGAATAAATAAATAAATAAAATATTATACTTACATGCTTCATTAAAGCCGCTTGAAGAGTGTATAGCTTTTCTAAGTCACATAAAGAAAACTAATTATATGTACTTGCCTTATTAAAGCCGCTTGAAGTGTCTACAGACTTTCTAAGGCATCTAGAATTGACTAATTCTACATAGTTGCTTTATTAAAGCCGCTTGAAGTACCTACAGACTTTCTTAGGCATCTAAAAGTGACTAATTGTACGTATTTACTTCATTAAAGCCGCTTGAAGTGTCTGTAGACTTTCTAAGGCAACTAAAAAACAATAAATTGTATATACTTATTATTATTATTTTCATTTTGGGTTTGGCTGATTACAGTTAGAGAAGTATACCCAAGGATCGTTTCAAGGAGAATTTGGTTTGACATCTTCTGAGGCCAACAGGAAGTGCATTCTAAAGATTGATGGTAAGAAATAGTGAAGGGCTGAGATGAGAGAGATGTGAATACGTAAGTATATACAAGGATATTTAGCGGCTATGTGTATGTGCCGCTATTATTTGTGTTTATGTTATTTGACATTTGACAGCCACGGTGGTTTAGTGGTTTAGCACACCGCTTTACTATCCGATGGTCGTGGGTTCGATTCCTCGCACGGTACAAACATTTGTATTCATGAGTATGATTGTTTGTATCGGTGTTTTCTATGTATAATATGTATTTATTTACAAAAAAAAATGTATCCATGTATTTATATCAGTTGTCTAGTACCCATAACACAAGTTCTGCTTAGCTTGGGACTAGATGGCGCTGTGTGAATTGGCCTGAAATATTATTATAATATGATGTGTTCTCTAGCAGCAGCAGGAAAGGAGATGAAGTGATAAGTCCAGTGATTGCTATTTACATTATGTATATTAACAAAATATTTACAATTGATATTAGTACAAGAAGTTATTCGGTCTCGAATGACAAACTTGTTATTTTATTCTTCTGTCGTAACTAGGCAATGGTGTTGCCGCGCGATAATAGTTAATTCGCCACAGATATTAGAAGAAGAGTAAAGATCACACTAAGTACGGTTTACTCGTCATGAGAACGCGCTATTGATCATTACATAGTATAAAACCAAGTCGCTGTCGCTGTCTGTCCGTCCCTATGTATGCTTAAATCTTTAAAACTACGCAACGGATTTTGAAGCTGTTTTTTTTTAATATATAGAATGATTTAAGAGAAAGGTTTATATATATAATACATGTACACCCGTGCGAAGCTGGGGCGAGTAGTTAGTAATAAAATAATATTCATACATTTTACAATACTAACAATTTAATTACAGAACCATCACAGAGTGATTTGAAACCGAAATGACATGAGTTAATGTTTAATCTGTGGTTTACGTTAAGTGTCATTGAAAGTATTAATTAGTGCCGTAATTTTGTGGTCACGGTTTAATGCAAACTATAAATTCGAGTGGAATTACCTACTTTTTTCTATTTATATTCATTTTAAATAATATTAACTACATCGTAAAAATTCATTAAATTTAAATATACCTGTATTGATTGTTTCTCAATTGAAAGAATAGAATAGAATAGAATAGAAAATCATTTATTCAAATAAACTTAATTTAAGCACTTTTGAATAGTCATAACAATTTGTTTTTTATCTACCACTCGTTCGGAAAGCTGTCTCATCACAAGAAGAACGAGCAAGAAACTTGTGTGTTGCTCTTTTAAATAATCCTTGTAAGTTTACATTTACAAGTCGAAACGTGTGAATACAAACTACTAACAAGCACTAATTTTTGGGTCAAATATAAATATGCAATAAGATTAAATCAGTCGTAGTGATAAGAGCAGACCAGTCCCTACAAGCAGCACTCGTTTCACGAGTATGACGGATGAGCCAGCCATCACTGCGCTCGACCATATTTTAGGGAGCCCAATGACCCGGCCCACCACGCCGCCACATGTCTGGACATTTTAGTGAGCATGACTACTCATTCCACACGACCACGTCACAGCTACAAAAATTACTATAATATGGTAGTTACAGTATTCGCACTTTACATAAGGAAAAATAAATAAACTTTGTTATAACACTTGGAAGCAATTGTTTTAAAATCTAAAATAACAACTTACTGTCCCAGTAAACGTTATTATGCCATATAAATTTAAGTACTAACATTGCTATTAAAAAATAGGTATTGCTGACAGAAGGGTGAGAATTTAGGGTTGTATAAAATTTTTAATGCCACTTTATAAAAAAACTGTTTGTCCAAAAAATAAATGTTAGGGGTATGAAAAATAGGTAGTAGTCGATTCTCAGACCTACTGAATATGCATATAAAATTTCATAAAATCGGTCAAGCCGTTTCGGAGGAGTATGTTAAGTAACATTGTCACACGAGAATTTTATATATAAGATATATTAATAGTAAATAAAACTATACAATCAGCTGTTAGCTACCGACCGCCACAAACTC
Organism: Achroia grisella; assembly: GCF_030625045.1. NCBI lineage: Eukaryota > Metazoa > Arthropoda > Insecta > Lepidoptera > Pyralidae > Achroia > Achroia grisella. Next base: position 5,453 of record NW_026712862.1, on the reverse strand, counting down.
TTGATATTTTGATGATTTTCAAATTTAGAACTGTTTCTTTTTTTTTAATTCTAATTTTTTTATACATTTTCACTTATTGTCCTAATGCAGTTGGAAGCTGCAATAGTATGTATCATAATACCTATATATTATATTTAATTATTTAAACAGTAATATAGTTTCCGACCCGTTACAGTAGCCATAAGCTAGAACAAATTTTGATTTGGTTGATTGACTTTATAAAACTAAAGAAAAAAAATATTTCTTTCTATTTTAATTACTGTTAACCACAACCTTTATAGTTTCTTTAGGCGATCAATTATTTATTAGGTAACATATCTGTTACGCTTAAGTTATCACTTAAGCGACGCCACGTTAATAAATTATTCTCCTGCACATATCCTAAAGTCCATACTCAGTCCCCGGCCGCAATATATTGCTGGACCTAGTTCCACTGGAATTTGCGAACTAAGATCGAATGCAATCGATGAAGCTTTGACAAAGTTTCATGCAACTTAAATTGTGTAAGTACCTAGTTCGTAGATGTTGGAAATTGACAACATATGCTTTATTATTTTATTCTATCTTTGGAATAGCTTATTAATCTTAAATGAGTACAGGTTTTATTGTGCAACGGTTACAAAGAGAAAGGCACGACAAGTCAGTTTAAACGACACTTTTAAATTAACTATTATTGCTATTATGATGAAAAATAAATGCTAATAAATATTTGTAATCGCCGACTATCCAAATGCTTATTTAAAAAATAGTAAATAATCCTGATATCATGCAACTTATGCTAGTCTAAAGGCAAATAGTATTTATATTATGTGTACTCGTACTAAACAAATTGTAAACATACTAATATACTTAGTAATTTACTTAAATACATAAACATGATGCATAGAAAACACCCAGACTAATCCAAACACAATTGTTGGCACTGTACGAAATTACGTTCCGTAAGCAAAAGATACTAGTTATGCAGGAATAGCCTCAATAAGGACCAATCTTAATTAAGCCCCTAATAACGATACTGCCCAATAACCTATAGCCAGTTAGGTAATATGGATGCGCCGTGTGGCAGGAACAGAAACAATAAAGGATATTGACACAGTAACAAGATCAAATCCAGTCGCACCCGACCGCAGGCCTGACTTGAATTTTAGATCAACGTGCGATGGTAGGAACTGTGTCCGTTGTTGTACGTATTATGACGTTTAAAAGGCTGCAGGTCTTTTGTTACCTGTGCTTCTCTCTGTATTTTGTATATAATCCTTCACTTTCTCGTTGTCAGGTTCTACACTCTTGACTTTTTCCTCAGATAGTACTTGATTTGATCGATAGAATCGGTCAAAAGCATATGCTATCGCATTGAAAAATTTGTAATTTGTTAGACTCTAAATTTTTGAACCCCCTCGATTATAATGTATGATATATAATATATGTGAATGATGTCAAAGTCATTTCTCTTATTCCGTCATTCAAAGTGATTATGAAAAAGATGATAAAGATTCTAACAATTTAAATTTGAGAAATATCTATGTATATTAATATGAAATAAGTTATTTGACTATTATCAACAAACCCAACATAAATGCATAAAAACGCAATTAAAATTATATTAGTAGAACGATTAAAAAGATAATTGTACACAAAATAGAGTTGTAATGTGAACTTGAACAGGTTTTATTAAATTACTTAAGAAATATAAATAGTTCTACTAATGTTGAACATCATCATTTGTTCAATAGAGGTCTCCGTGTATATTCACATTCAAATATGAAGACTTTACTATTGCCAGTCGTAACACTACTTGTTCTAGTAGCAAATGGAAACTGTGGTCTTATAACAGGAGCAATAGATTTGGTCAAGGATTCAGCTGTTGCTGTCCTAGACGGTGCTAAAAGTTTGCTTCACCCGGAACATGTGCTCTCAGATATTACTGGAGTAGTTCATACGCCTGAGCAACATGGATTAATCCCAGGATTTTTACATGGAGTTGCAAATGCAGCCTACTCTGTTGGTGACGGTATCACTCATGCAATTAATCCAGCACATGGCCTGGTTAATGGAGCTGTAGGTACTGTGGCCAATATAGCTCAGCAAGTTCCTATAGGGCCAGGAGCAATTGCTGGAGATGGTTTAGTCGGACAAATGCCAATCAATCCAGGACTCAACGTTGGAGGAGTAGGATACGCTGGAAATCAGCCTGTAATTTAAATAGTGATAAATCTGTGTGAACTGACTCTATTTCACAATTAAAATAAAATTATAACAGATTATCTTTGGACAAATGTGTAGAATTTCGAAATAAAAACCGTATGTTTGTTTTGTAAATAATTACCTATTATCCATGTTGTACAAAACTTCCTTAATAATTATTCGTATATTCAACGTATAGGCAACTCTCTTGAAATACAGACACCAGGTGAAGTAAACCTCCTCAGCTCCTTTGACTGTCAACTGAAAAACTCTTATATAATACCAGCAACTCGTCCCGGCTTCGTGGACCCGATGGATTGCAATCCATACGTCGGGTCCGCTTCCTTCTATACTAAAACACGCATGTATTATACACCTCTTCTCTACCTTCCGCTTGACTCATTCTATCTATTACTGAAATGTGCATTAAAATCGTTACTTTATTTGTTATATTTCTTTCCATTAATTAAATTTAAATATTAAATATCTGCCGATTTAATAATTTATCGTGCTACAATGGAAACATGGCCTAACCCGAACACAACACAAGAGGAATCCCAAACGAGCTCTTAATAATACCTCTGTATGATATCGCCTCTGAATTCAGTAATGGTTTGCTTACTTATTTCAGACTTCCTCCTTAATCGGGCAATTTCAACTTTATTATTATATATATAAGGTTCATTTTATGTTTCCTGTTAAAATAGTACGGCAGTAATAGTTAGAATTGAATTTTGGAGTATATCTCATCGTATAACGATGTGGAAACGAGATTGTTGCGTGGAAAATGGGATATCCGCACAACACAAGAATATGGCCTTTATTTTTGGAGGATTTAGTCTATACATGTTTATATTATAACAATCCTTTAGTATTTTACCTAATAACTAGTTGACCCTCAAACTTTGTTTTGCCATATACATCAAAATAGCTATTAAAAAATAGGGTGTGATTGTAGAAGGGTGAAAATTTGGGGTTGTATGTATTTGTAATGCCACTTTATAAAAAAAATATTTTTTCTCCACAAAATAAAAAAAATTGGTTGGACAATCCTTACCGATCGTCCAACCCAAACATTTTTTTGACATGAAAATAAAATTAAGTTCCTTCCTATCTGTTCGCTTAGATCTTTCTAACTACGCAAATTTTAATGCAGTTTTTAGCAATAGGTAGAGTGATTAAAGATGAAGGTTTGGATGTGTAATACATGTATACACATACGAAACCAGGGCGGGTAGCTAGCTTTGTTAATTTACGAAATGTCTAAATTAGGAAGTTTTTGCAACTTGACACCCACTGGTTGTTTAAAATTTGCTTTGGCTGTTATGCGAGGCTCTGCAAGAGTGAGAACTATGCATTATGCATTTTTTTTATTTGTATATTATAATGTTGGTAAATTTGTTAATTTACGAAATGTCTAAATTAGGAAGATTTTGTAACTTGACACCCACTGGTTGTTTAAAATTTGCTTTGGCTGTTATGCGAGGCCCTGCAAGAGTGAGGCCTCGGGCGATTGCCTTGTTCGCCACCCACTATGACCACCACTGCCTATATTAATACATGAAGCAAGTTTTTGACAATAGAACCTATTGTTATGTATTATATATATTGTTTAAACTTAGTTTAAATTAGTTACAGTTTAATTTGCAGCATATGCCTCATGCCAGTTGGATTTTTCTACTGCCTGGCATTATTTAGCTTTATCATTACATAGTACAAAGTCGCTGTCGCTGTCTGTCTGTCCCTATGTATGCTTAAATCTTTAAAACTACGCAACGGATTTTGAAACGGTTTTTTTTAAATAGATAGAGCGATTCTAGAGGAAGGTATATGTATGTAATACCCGGGCGAAGCCGGGGAGAGTAGCTAGTAACATAATATAATCTAGACTCCTAGATATATCTAGCTGGATTACCATTCGGCAACATATTGCACGTGCCCGTACAATATCCCAAGTAGGCTTGCAATATATTGATATGATTTATAACCATTCCGTGTCACGAATGGCGCCATTTGTGACAAGTTTATGATTATTGCGATGCCGTTGTTTTTGCTGGCTGTACCTCTTCGCGACGGCACCGCGTGTACGGATTCTCGTGATTTATTGTGAATGGCAATAGTCACATTCAATAAATAATGCGTGGAGACTAATGAAGAAGGGACTTTTGTTTTTTTTATCTGTATAGAATGGCAAGCAAACACGGCCCATCTGATAGAAAGTGGCAGCTTTTGTCTATGACTAAATAAACCTTAGAACATAGAATATCAACAAAAGAGAAGATAGGCAAAATTTATGAGTAAACTAAACATCAGTCATACTCTTGAACGGGTGCTGGACGTGAGGACTGGTCTGTTCGGGTTACAAACACTGATTAGACTATTTGCTTTTAACAACATTGCAATAGCAAATGCTTTCAATTTTCTTATTATTATATTTTTCCAAATCTGAATTCAAAAATGAATCTGTATTATCGTAAACAAGTACAATCTTATTTGAAAAGAATACGAGCTGAGTTTCTTGGCAGTTCTTTTCAGCTCGAAAGCACTACGAACTGACGGTAGTTTGGCATATCATAAGAGTCTGTAGACATACATGAATAAAGATATTTTGATTTCACTTGATTTGATAATTAATATATGTAAACCATAAGGCTGCCTTATAGCTTAAAGCAATTTTTTCAAGACAAACCTTAAGGTAACGGATACAATTGCAGGAGATAGTGGGTGACGAGCAAATAGGAAAAAGTTAAATTAATGTTTATAACATAACAAGGAAAATAATTTTCTATTTAAAAAAATATAAAACTTAATGTATACAAATGTATCGCTAGAAATTATATTTGCAGAGGACATTACAAGAAACAACTTAAAAATATGGATATGACAAAAATGTCTATTATGGCAAAATTGTCTATTTTAATTTGTCTATTTTCTCCATGTCTTCGAACCCTATTCAATTCCTTAATAAACAACGCATAAGGATACAACATGTATAGTAGTTTTACATCGGTACATTAAAGTCCAATGTTATTATATTGTTAGTAAATAAGTTGTCTAATTATTGCAAGGGTTGGGCATTTCGGTAACGCTACAGAAATGATTGATGGGAGTTCTCTCTAAAGCGTGGAGGGTTAATTAAGGCTGTTTGTGGGATAGTTAGCGATATCTTGTTAGGATAAATGTAATAGGGTTACATGCGATATACATGACCAAAAGAACGCTGCAATATAATGCGGGACAATGCGTAAGTTTTTAGATCTATTCTTGTG
>NW_026712861.1:0-4513 GCF_030625045.1 Achroia grisella | reverse complement strand
GCACATGCACGCATCCGGAGATGTGCGTGTATGGGCATGTTTATGCGCAGGCCGGGTAGGTGGGAAGTAAACGCCCACCCGTGGATAAAAATTGGCTATGGGAAGGATACCCAGAAATAAAACCAAACATGGAGGAGCAGAAGAAGAATAAAGTTACGGTGCAGGGCTTCGGAAACCCAGTACCGGCGGTTTTTGGGAGTGAGCAAGCGGGCTCCCGGCCGTCGATATCCAACGACCGCAGTGCCTCAGTAGTGGGAACCTTGGCTACTGTGGCATCTAATGTTACAAGCGTACGGGAGGAACTTGAACTGGCTCCAGTGATGGATCCGTTCAGAAGGAGCTCGATTTTTCGCAGATCCCCTCCCACACGGGCACAAGCCCCCACGATCGCTACCCCCAGTGGGAAGCGTATAGCGGGAGTCTTCGATGAGGAAGAATCACTGACGCCGATTCACCCGAGCGATGTTTTGGGCAATGATCAGTCTGGAGCTGCCTTTACTGCCCTCGGTAAAAAGATCATGGAGCTGTGTGAGTTTATAAAGGAGCGCAGGAACATTCACCAAAATATAAGGGCCATGATAAGAGGCATCCGTTTGACGTACGGCAAGGCCCAGGATGAACGAGTAGGGAAGTCGCCGATTGGAAAAGTGAACCAGGCAACTCAAGTAACGCCGGTTCAAAACACAAAAGGGGAGAAACCGGGGAAGAGGCTGCGCGAGAAGCTGAATGACTCAACAGGCCAGCAAACCCCGAAAAGAAAAAAGGACTCAACTCCCAAAAAGGCGGAGTTCATGAAAAGTACGTCTGAAGCTACCAGGGAAAATACTGCAGTGGCTACCTCGAGAAAAGGGATCGAACCTTCAAAGGCGGATGCGGAAGCTTGGAGGAAGGTAGAACCGCGGAAAAGAAATTATCGGAGGAAGATTAGACCGGAGGTGATTTTCATTTCCAAACGGGGCGAAGGGTCATACGCCGACATTCTCAGGAAAGTGAAGGCAGACCCCGAACTCACCAATTTGGGAGACAACGTCAGCCGTATTAGACGGTCGCAGAAGGGAGATCTTATGTTGGAACTTAAGAAATCCAAGGATGTAACCGCGGACAAATTCTTAAGCCAAATCGGGAAGACTTTAGGGCAGGAAGCCGACATAAGAGCTAGCAGGCCGGAGATCACTATAATCTGCAAAGATATAGATGAAATCACGACGAAGGAGGAGGTTCGCGAAGCGTTGGAGAAACAGTTCGATCTTGCCGGACTACAAGAGTCAGTGGTGAAAACGCTAAGGAAAGCCTATGGGGGAACACAAACCGCCATCATCAGCCTACCAGTGGAGAACGCACTCAAACTGTTAGCAGCAGGGAGAGTGAGAATAGGCTGGGTTATGTGTCGCCTTAGGGAACAGGTGGCGTTAAAACGGTGCTTTAGATGCCTTGGCTTTGGTCACATTGCGAAGTCATGCACTAACCCAAATGACAGGTCAAAGCAATGCAGGAGATGCGGAGTGGAAGGCCACATCAGCAAGGACTGCGGAGCTGACCCAAATTGTCTACTGTGCAAAGGAAAGGAGGGTGTGGACCATCGGCACATTGCAGGCAGCAGCAGGTGCCCGGAATACAGGAGAGCCCTTAGCACAAATCGCAGATGAGGTTGATACAAATCAACCTCAACCACTGCGAGGCGGCGCAGGATCTACTCGCGCAAACCATCCGCGAGAAAAACATCGATGTGGCCATACTAAGTGAACCATACCGAAACCGCGGTGGTAGCGTTTGGGTCAAAGACCAAACGGGCCAAGCAGCGCTGTGGACTTGTGGAGAACAAGCCTTCCAGGAAATAATGGAGCACCCGGAGGAGGGCTTCATCAGAGCGAAGGTGAAGGGCATCCACATCTACAGCTGCTATGCTCCACCCAGCGCTACACTCGTCGAGTATGAGCGGATGCTTGCTGCTCTTGTTTTGGATGCAAGAGGACGTTGGCCGATCATAATAGGAGGCGATTTCAATGCGTGGGCTCTTGAATGGGGCAGCCGGATAACTAATGTCAGGGGACGTGTTCTCCTCGAAGCATTCGCGGAGCTGGACGTGGTACTGGCGAATGTTGGGTCTTCGTACACTTTCCGGGGAAGGGGCCTGGGGTCTATAGTGGACCTGACATACGTGAGTGCCACTTTAGCCAGTAGAATCGCTTGGCATGTCAGTGAGGACTATACTCACAGCGACCACCAGGCAATCTGCATAGAGATCAAGGGCGGATCGAGCTCGAAAAAGAGTTTTCGCAGAATGCCGGGTGGTATGCTTGGCTGGACAGTGAAAGCTTTCGAGGGGGACACGTTTTCCGCGGTGCTCAAATCCGACATATCCCTGAATGGTACGGCTGGAGAGAAAGCCACCCAGATCACTCGATGGGTGACGGAAGCATGCGATGCTACTATGCCCAGAAGGCGATTGCTCCCCAGTAGGCAACCCAACTACTGGTGGAACAACGAAATCGCAAGTTTGCGAGCCGCATGTTTTCGGGCAAGGAGGCTTTGCCAGAGGCTCAGGGGAAAACCCGGTGGCGACGGTCGAGAGGAGGCACACAAGCAATTGCGTGGCCGCCTAAAGGAAGCCATTCGGAGGAGCAAAAAGAACTGCTTCAAACAGCTGTGCGACCATGCCGACATAAACCCTTGGGGCGAGGCTTACAGAGTGGTGATGAAAAGGCTGCGGAAATCACCCCAGGTGACCTGTCCGCGCCTCCTGAAACAGATTGTTACCACTCTGTTCCCTCACCACGAAAATAGGGGAAGGCAAATTTTTGTCCAGCTAAATGACGGCATAATACCGCCTGTAACTGTGGAGGAGCTGCGGGAAATATGTGGTAGGTTCGGTGACAACAAGGCCCCAGGTTTGGATGGCATCCCCAACCGAGCTTTGAAACTGGCAGTGAAGACTAGGCCCGACCTTTTCGCCAACACCTTCGAGGCGTGCCTAAAAGAAGGAATATTCCCTGCCCAGTGGAAAAAGCAAAAGTTGGTGTTGCTTCCGAAGCCTGGCAAGCCACCTGGAAACCCAGCGTCGTATCGTCCTATCTGCCTGTTGGATACAATGGGGAAGATGATGGAGAGAGTCATCTACAACAGACTCCTGCCCATCGTCGAAGCCAGCAATGGTTTGTCGGAACGCCAGTTTGGTTTCCGACGCGCCCACTCTACGGTGGACGCAATTGGCATGGTGGTAAACCTGGCAAAAGGTGCACTGATTTCTGGCGGCTGCTGTGCCGTGGTGGCGTTGGATGTCAAAAACGCATTCAACTCGGCCAACTGGAATAGAATTAAAGGGGCGTTGGCTGACATAGGTGTCCCCGGATACTTAGCGAATTTGGTGGAAAACTACCTCTCAGAGAGGACTCTCTGGTACGGGACGGATGAGGGCCCCAAAGAGTACATTGTCACAGCCGGGGTACCACAGGGATCGGTACTTGGTCCCCTGTTGTGGAATATCATGTATAATGGGGTGCTTGCTCTTCCCGTCCCAGAGGGGACTACGATTGTCGGCTTTGCTGATGACCTAGCTGTGGTTGTTGCAGCAAAACACCCAGAAGATGTGGAGGTTTACGCAACGGAAACAGTGAGAGCGGTAAAGTCCTGGCTAGAAAAGGCCGGGCTGACCTTGGCGGACGCGAAAACGGAAGCGGTCTTAATAACGAAACGCAGGAAAAATAACACTGTAAAAGTGGAGGTCGGTGGACATACGGTCGTATCAAAGCCGGCTATCAAATACCTGGGGGTAATAATTGACACCAAATTGAGTTTTAGGGAACACCTAGAGTATGCATGCCAAAAGGCAGCCAGTGCCACCACGGCACTTGCAAAAATGTTGCCAAATATTGGTGGGCCGAAACATTGCCGGAGGTTGGTGCTAGCCGGAGTGGTGCGCTCCATCCTGCTCTACTCGTCGCCTGTGTGGGCAGAGGCGCTTGCAAACTCTCAGAGACGGAAGCAGGTGAACTCGGTTTACCGGCGGATGGCTTTGAGGGTTTGCAGTGCTTTTAGAACCACATCAGATGAGGCAGTATTGGTGGTGGCAGGCATGATCCCGGTTGACATTCTGGCCAAAGAAATGAGTGTCCTGTACAATGCAAGACATATGGAGGGGCATGCACAGCGTAGAAATGCGGCAAGGTCAGAGTCGCTTGATCTCTGGCAACGCAGATGGGACGAGTCTACGAAAGGTCGGTGGACGCACAGGCTCATTCCCAACATTAGGGTGTGGCTTGAGCGAAAACATGGGGAGACCAACTACCACATTACCCAGTTCCTCACGGGACACGGTGGTTGCTACAGGCAGTATCTGCACCGCTTTGGGTTGGATGATTCTCCGAACTGTCCCAGATGCGATGGCATACCGGAGGATCCAGAGCATGTGATGTTTCACTGCCCACGATTTGCGATGGAGAGAAGGAGCTTAAACCAGGTGCTGGGCAGGAGCGGGACCCCGGAGAGCTTGGTTACTGAGATGCTGGAGTCCGAG